>NW_025920338.1:0-115587 GCF_902686445.1 Sciurus carolinensis
CTTGCTCTTCTCATTTATAGTAACTATCCTGCTCTGATAATTGTTTTAACATTCAAACTCTCTTTTGACCTTAATATTTTCTTAAATCTGAATTTCAGATCAAATGACCTTTGGTAAATATTGAGCTCTACCATTTAATAGATACTTCATAAAATATCATAAAAAGGAATACTATTACTACTATCCACATTATTTTTGGTTTTATGACTTAAGATATGAAAAACTCATACAGTGTTATGTACACATTTGAAAAAATCTAAAAAAAATTATCATTGAGACAGGCAAGATGGTGTATTAGAGTGAGGCAGCATTTCTCCCAGCTCACTTACCCAGAACTCAAGTTGTGAAAATAGAACTTCTCTCTGAGGCTTCAAACGAAAAATCTTGAGACTGAAGGGTCAATGTGCTTTTGCTGAACCAGAGAATGTTCAACTCATTAAATTGATCCAAAAAAAGTTACAACAAGCTTACCAACCATCATAGGACAACTGAATCAGGAGTCTACTTGAGAGTCAATAACAACTGTGCCAATGGATAGTGTAAACCCAGATTTGGGAGATTATGACTAGGCATGCATAAACCTCTCTGAGCCTAGCAAAGATTTAACTGAGATTTAAAAACACAGGGAAAAGAAGAAACCAAGAACATTTGGAGAGGTAGGGAGAACCCAACTGTCTCCAATTCTAAGGCCAGCTACAATAAATCAGATATTTGATGTGGTGAGTTTCAGGGTACATAACTCTATGATTAACTGCCTGAATGGTTCTGGGCACTTCCAAGACCACAGCACCCACCTTTCCCTTGAACCCACCTAGTTCAGCACCTACTGAGTCCCTGGCTTCCACCATTTATAGTGCCCTACCTTTTGCTGGCACCTGCCAATTTTCTGACATCCAACTACTCCTGGTTTGCCCTATCTGTCTGGTGTCTGTGACCACAATCATCCGGGTCCTCTGGAACACATAGACCCAGTGTTCTAAGCCCCCAAACCTCATATCCTGCCCACTGCTTGACCAATTATGCCTGCAATTTCACTGTTTGGCCCATAGTGCAGAGTGCCAGTCTGCAATGTCCCTATGAGTTCAATCTGACCCAGGCACCTGCATTGCTCTCTGGCCCACAGGCAGCCCCAACCAGCCCAATATTTCACCACCTGAAGTGCCCAGTCCATCACAGGTTGACATCTGCCAGGCTTTAGAAGAATATTAATTCAACAATGCCAGCAACTCATCACAAAATAAACGAATGAGAACATAATTAAAACTAAGTCTCTGCAACCAGGAGCTCCACACATGGGACCTTCTCTCATAGAACCCTATGCAGAGCACACACTGGTAATGGGTGCACAGCTCTTCCCATTTCACCCCTTATCTATCTCACAAGAAGAAAAGTTTAGAAGTCTTAGAATCCAGCTGGCAACATGGGGAGCAACACAATAAAAAGGAAGGGCTTGACAACCCACACCCCATATCGCACACTCAGTTCACACCTCAAGAAGAAACAAAATCACTTGGGGACAGAGAGCAAACACATGCTCACTATTTGTCGAGCACAGTCAAAATGACTCCATAATTTCTTAACTTTTCATCCAGGTTTTTCACTTTTTAAATTTTTGGTTATGTTTTATTTTGTTTTTGTTGTTTTGATTTACTTCATATAAACTGATTGGTTCAAGAACACCTACACATATAAAGAGTTGTTTCTCTTCCTAATTTCTAGTCTTTTTGTTGAAGGTTATTTTTCATGGCCAGTTTTTTGAGGGTCAAGGTTTTTGATTAGCATAGTTTGATTTTGTTTTGTACACTTTTTTCCACCACTGTATTCTCTATTTCTCTTTTCCCCTCTCCATTTTCTATTGTGAACAACCAAATTCAATCCCACTCTTCCTTTATATTCTTTCTTCTATTTTTGTCTCTCTCTTCCTCATTATCATGACATCCTATGTTACCATTTATTGGTCTCTACCCTTTAAAATTGCACACATTTTCTACCTTCCTATCTCCTTGTTCCACAACCACATGGATTCTTAACATCTCTTTATGACACTTGATGTATATAATATCTTCCCCTACCACCAATGCCAGAGCAGTAATTAATATGGCAGAAGTCATAGACAACACCTATTGTTTGAGTTTGTACCAGACATAATTTATGATTACTTATTTTTTTACTAATGTAAATCACTGATCCTTCTATTTCTGCATATTATACCAAGTAACACTGTAGATGTCAAATTAGGAACTAAGTACCTAATCTACTGCTGTATATTCTTGGCATTGATCTTTACTATCATTGGCCTCTGCACCCAAACTGTGAGATGCTTATTACATAGAGGGGCAATATAGACTTATACAGTAGAAACTCTACTGCTTCAGATCCATCCAAATAGATGGGTGGACACACAATCCATATGAAAAATGAAGGAAAAAACATACCAAACAACAGAATACCTCAACAACAAATTTTATTGACACAACAAAGGAGGAAAGGCCAGAGTTGGAATTCAGAAAGTTCATGGTTAAACTGATCTATGAGAAAAAAGATGACAAAATCAATGAATTAAAAGGAAAAATACAAGAATTGAAAGGTAACTTCAATAAGGAAATATAGATCCTGAAGAATATTTAATTGGAAATTATAAAAATGAAGTTAGTAATAAACCAAATTAAAATCCCATTGAAAGCATTACCAGCAGACTAGACCTCATGGAAGATAGATTATCAGGGCTTGAAGACAAAAGTATATTATCTTAAAAAATGACAACTACAGATAAAAGATGTTAAGGGACTCTGAACAGAAATTTTAAAGTGATGGTTCTGAAATAGAGACAAAATACTGTACAATCTTAACAATAAAATAACATCAGGAAATTTCCAAAATCTTAAAAACAAAATGGAAAATTAAATACAGAAAGCATACAGAACTCCAGATATACAGAATTGCATGAGGCCCATTACAAAGCACATCATTTTGAAAATATCTAACATACAGGAAATATAATCATATAAGCAGCAAGAGAAAAAGACTGGTCACATTTTGAGGAAAAACAATGTAAATCTCAGCTGATTTTTAACCCAGATCCTAAAAGATAGGAAGCTTTTGAATACTATATATCAAACTCTAAAAAAATGGATACCAACCAAAAATACTTTATAAATAAAATTAAGGTTTTGAATTGAAGATAAGATAAAAAAATTTCCATGATAAAGTTTAAAAATTCACAACCTAAAGCTGACACTACAAAAGATATTCAATAAAATATTTCAAAAACACTTGGAGCTAAAAAAAAAAAAAAAGCAAAATCAGAAACAACACTAGAAGAATACTCAAAGGAGAATCAGTTCAAGTTAAAAACTAGAAATAAACCGAAATGACAAAAAATAAAAATGGATATTTCAATAATAACACTGAACACAAATTGTCTAAATTCATGAATAAAGCCATAGGCTTGCAGATTGAATTGAAAAAGAAGACCAATTATATGCTGTCTTCCAAAGACTTATGCATAAAGAAATACATCCACAGAATGAAAGTGAATGTGTGAGGAAAATATATTATTCATGTTGTCTTCATAAATAAGCAAGGGTTTCTATTCCCATATCAGATAAATTGGACTTCAAAGCATAGTTAAACAAAGAAGGCCATTCTATTCTACTTAAGGGAATCATAGAAGAAGAAATAGCAGTCATTGATATGTTATAAAAGGAGCAGCTACATACATCAAGCAAACTTTCCTTAACATTAAGAATCAAATAGGCCAAAACACAATAATGCTGGGTAAATGCAACATCCCCCTCTCAACATTAGATAGATAATTCACACAAAAAATAAATAAATATGCTAAAAAAATCTAGACTTAACAGACATATATAGAATATTTAATTGATCAATGAATGAATACATCTTCATCTCCACAGCATGTGAAACATTTTGAAAAATATAATTAGAATTCAATGATAAGACAAAAAGTAGAAAATACTCAAATACCTGGAGACCAAATCATTGCACATCATTTTATTGAATGACGAATGGATTGCAGTATGAATTAGTGGTGAAATAAAAACTACTTAGAAGTAAATGATAATGGTGGTACAACATATTATATTCTCTGGACCACTATGAAGGAGGCTAGAAGGAGAAAGTTTATACTATTGAGCTCCTTTATTAAATAAACAGAAAGACAAAAAAAATGAACTAACATTACATCTTAAGACCCTAGACAAAGAAGAACAAATCAATAACAATATCAATAGATTCCAGGAAATAAAATCAGAGTTCAACTCAATAAATTTGACCTTATAAGAACAATTCAAAAATCATTGAAAAAAATTATTTCTTTGAAATACTAAACAAATTTGATAAAGTTTTAGCTCAGTTAAGTATAGGAAAAGAGAGAACAATGTAAATTTTTTTAAATCCATAATAAAAATATCACCACAAGCCCTACATAAATAGAGAGGAATATCAGAAAGTATAGTGTTCCTATACTCCAGTGTGTTACAATATTCCTAGATATGTATGATCTAACCAAACTGAAACAGAAGGATCTAGAAAATTTGAAGAGATCAAATTCTAGTAATTAAATTGAAGGAGACATGGAAAAACCTAACAAAAAGAAAAATCTAGAACTGAGTAGACTCTCAGCCAAGTTCTACCATGCTTTTAAAGAAGAACTAACATCAATCCTCCTCAAATTTTTGCACAATACAGAAAATTAAGGAATGCTTTCAAACTAATTCTATAAAACTAAGAGCCCCCTGACCAAATTCAGACAAAGTCACATCAAAGAATAAAAGCTTTATGCTGATATCCTTGATGAACATAGATGCAAAAAATTCTTAATAAAATACTGGTAAATGCATACAAAAACACATTAAAATGATAGTTACAGTTTTTAGGGGGAATGCTTACAGTTTTTCACCATTTAGAATAATATCAGCCATAGGCGTAGCAAAGATGGCCTTTACAATGTAAAGGAATGTTCCCACTATTCCTATTTTTTCTAGTGTTTTGAGCATGAAGGGATGCTGTATTTTATCAAATGTTTTTCTGCATTTATCAAAATAATCATGTGATTCTTGACTTTAAGTCTGTTAATATGGTGAATTACATTTATTGATTTCAGAATGTTGAACCAACCTTGCATCCGTGGGGTAAAACCGACTTGATCGTGGTGCACTATCTTTTAAATATATTTTCATATGTGATTTGCTAAAATTTGGTGAAGAATTTTTGCATCGATATTCATTAAGGACAGTGGTCTGAAATTTTCTTTCCTTGATGTGTCTCAGTCTGGTTTAGGTATCAGGGTGATGTTGGCTTCATAGAATGAGTTTGGGAGGGTTCCCTCCTCTTCTTTTTCATGGATTACTTGAGGACTATTGGAATGAGCTCTTCTTTAAAGGTTTTGTAGAATTTGGCAGAGAACACATCTGGTCCCGGACTTTTCTTTGTTGGTAGGCTTTTGATGACTTCTTCTATTTCATTACTTGAAATTGATCTATTTAAATTGTGTATATCTTCCTGGTTCAGTTTAGTTAATTCATATGTCTCTAGAAATCTGATGATGTCTTCAAGATTTTCTGTTTTGTTGTAGTATAGATTTTCAAAACAGCTTCTAATTATGTTTTGTATTTCAATTGTATCTGTTGTGATATTTTCTTGTTCATTCCAAATTTTAGTAATTTGAGTTTTCTCTCTCCTTCTCTTTGTTAGTGTGGCTAAGGGTTTATCAATTTTGTTTATTTTTTCAAAGAACCAACTATTTATTTTGTTAATTTTTTCAATTTTTCTTTTGTTTCAATTTCATCAATTTCAGCTCTGATTTTAACTATTTTCTGTCTTCTACTACTTTTGGTGTTGCTCTGTTCTTTTTCTAGGGCTTTGAGCTATAGTGTTAAGTCATTTATTTGTTGATTTTTTATTCTTTTATTGAATGTGTTCCATGAAATAAATCTTCCTCTACGTACTGCTTTCTTAGTGTCCCAGAGATTTTGACATGATGTCTTTGTTCTTTTTTACTTCTAATAATTATTTTTATTTTCCTTCTGATGTCTTCTGTTACTCATTTATCATACAATAGCATATTACTTAATCTCCAGGTTTTGGAGTAGTTTCTGTATTTTTTCTGTCATTTATATCTAATTTCAATCCATTACAGTCTGATAGAATTCAAGGTAGTATCTCTATCTTCCTGTATTTGCTAACATTGGCTTTGTGGCATAAAATATGGTATATTTTATAGAAGGATCCATGGGCTGTTAGAGAAAGGGTATCCACTCTTTTTTGGATGGTATATTCTATATATCCATTAAGTCTAAATTATTGATGGTGTTATTGAGATCTATGTTTCCTTTATTCAATTTTTGTTTGGAAGATCTATCCAGTGGTAGAGAGGTGTGTTAAAAACACCTAGTAATATTGCACTTTGATCTATTTGAAAGCACTTCCCCTAAAAACTTGAAAAAGGCAGGGATGCCCTATTTCACCACTTCTATTCAACATTGTCCTTGAAACCAGCCAGAGGAATTAGACCAAAGTAATTAAAGGGATATGAATAGGAAAAGAAGAACTCAAACTATCCATATTTGCTAAAGACATGATTGTATATTTAGAGGAACCTGGAAATTTAACCAGAAAACTTTTAGAACTCATAATTGAATTCAGGAAAGTAGCAGGTTATAAGATGAATGCTCATAAATCCAAGTGATTTTTATACATAAGTGATGAATCTTCAGAAAGAGAAGAAAGGAAAACTACCTCATTCACAAAAGTTTCAAAAAAAGTAAAATACTTGAGAATCAATCTAACAAAAGAGGTGAAAGACCTTTACAATGAGAACTACATAACACTAAAGAAAGACATTAAAGAAAACCTTAGTAGATGGAAAGATCTTTCATGTTCTTGGATAGGCAGAATTAATATTGTCAAAATGGCCATACTACCAAAAGTCATATATAGATTCAATGCAATTCCAATTAAAATCCCAATGATGTACCTTACAGAAATAGAGCAAGCAATCATGATATTCATCTGGAATAGTACAAAACCCAGAATAGCTAAAGCAATCCTTAGCAGGAAGAGTGAAGCAGAAGGTATTGTAATACCAGACCTTCAACTATACTACAAAGCAATAGTAACAAAAGTGGCATGGTATTGGCTCAAAATAGACATGTATATCAGTGGTACAGAATAGAGGAGGTGGACACAAGCCCAAATAAATACTATTTTCTCATACTAGACAAAGGTGCCAAAAAATTACAATGAATAAAAGATAGCCTGTTTAACAAATGGTGCTGGGAAAACTGGAAATCCATATGCAGCAGAATGAAACTAAACCCCTATCTCTCATCCTGCACAAAACTCAACTCAAAATGGATTAAAAACCTTGGAATCAGACCAGAGACCTTTCATCTTATAGAAGAAAAAATAGGTCCAAATCTTCAGCATGTCATCCTAGGATCAGACCTCCTTAACAGGACTCCAGGACTCCCATAGCACAAGAAACAAAAGTAAGAATCAATAAGTGGGATACATTAAACTAAAAAGCTTTCTCTCAGCAAAGCTTTCTCTCATCACATCAGTAATGTGATGAGAGAGCCTACAGAATGGGAGAAAATCTTTGCCACTCTTACTTCAGGTAGAACACTAATTTCCAGAATATATAGAGAACTCAAAAACTCTACACCAAGAATAGAAATAACCCAATCAACAAATGGGCTAAAGAAATGAGCAGACACTTCACAGAAGAAGATGTGCAAACGATCAACAAACATATGAAAAAATGTTCAACATCTCTAGTAATAAGAGAAATGCAAATCAAAACTACCCTAAGATTCCATCTCACCCCAATAGAATGGTAATTATCAAGAATACAAGCAACAATAGGTGTTGTCAAGGTTGTGGCAAAAAAGGTACAGTAATACATTTCTGGTAATGTTGTAAATTAATGCAACACCTCTGAGCAGCAGTGTGGAGGTTCCTCAGAAAGCTTGGAATGTAACCACCATTTGACCCAGCTATCTCACTCCTTGGTCTATACCCAAAGGACTTAAAATCAGCGAACTACAGAGATGCAGCCACATCAATGTTCATAGCTGCTCATTTCACGATAGCCAGATTGTGGAACAAATCTAGATGCCCTTCAATTGATGAATGGATAAAGAAACTGTTGTGCATATATATACAATGGAATATTAATCAGCCATAAAGAATAATAAAACTATGGCATTTGTGGGCAAATGGATGAAATTAGAGTATATAAGGCTAAGTGAGATAAGCCAATCTCAAAAAATCAAAGGCTGAATGATCTCACTGATAATCAGATAATGACACATAATGGGGAGAAAGGGGCAAGAATGGAGGAAGGAGGGAATGTATAGAGGGAAAAGAGGGTTGGGAGGGGTGGGGGGAAGGAAAAACTAACAGAATAAATCAAATGACTTTGCCCTATGTAAATGTTTGATTACACAAATGGTATGCTTTACTCTGTATACAGAGAAACAACATGTATCCATTTGTTTACAATAAAAATAAATTAAAAAAAGAAAAGAAAACCTAAAAATAAACAAATAAAATAAAATGATAGGTCACCACGCTCAAAAACAACACAAACACCATTCTAAATGGAGAAACTGAAGTCATTCCCACTAAAAACAGGAAGAAGAGCAGGATGTCCTCATTTACCAATTTTATTCAATATAGTCCTTGAAATTCTGGCAAGAGTAATTAATCTAAATCTAGAAATTAAATGATATAAGTAGGAAAAAAGTGTTCAAACTATGTGTTTTTGCTGTTAGCCTGATTCTATGTGTAAAAGTCCCAAAACCTCAACTGGTAATTTTCTAGAACTCATGAAGAAATTCAACAAAGTAATGACAAACAAAATGAATGTCCACAAATCAACCGAATTTCTGCACATCGATAATGAATCAGCTACTATAGAAATTAGGAGAACTATCCCATTCACAATTGCCTCAAAAAAAAAAAAAACTACTTAGGAATAAATCTCATAAAGACTTGAAATACCTCTACAATGAAAATCATTGAACAGAGCTATAGTTAAAAAAAAGGGCATGAAATCAAATGGAACAGAATTGAAGATGCATATTTTAATTCCACATAAATATAGTTACCTCATATTAGACACAGATGTTAAAAGTGCACACTGGAGAAAAGACAGCCTTTTCAACAAATGGTACTGGGAAAACTGGAAATCCATATGTAATAGGATAGAAGTTAATACCTATTTTTCACCCTGCACAAAACTTAACACTAAGTAAATCAAAGACCTAGAAATTTTGCTAGAAACAGAACCAACTAGAAGAGCAATTAGGTCCAGATCTCCAACAGATTGTACAGAAACTGATTTCCTGAACAGGATTCTAAAAAATAATATTAACAATAATAAATTAGATGGTCCCAAACTAAATACCTTTACACCAAAAGAAACATGAAGACCGAACCTATAGAATGGGAGAAGAATTTTGCTACCTGTATATGTTGTCAATTTCTAGGATGTACAATGAATTCAGAAATCTTTCACACACACACACACACACACACACACACACACAAATCAACAAAGGGACAAAGGAACTGAACAGACTTTCACAAAGAATAGAGAAATAATCAACAAATATTTCAAAAAATGTTCAACATCTTTAGATATTAGAGAAATACAAATTAAAAGTGCCCTGAGATTACATCTCAATCTGGACAGTATTGTAAGTATCAAGAATATAAGTAATACGTGTTCATGAGGATGTGCAGAAAACAGAATGCTCACACATTGCTGGTGGGACTGCAGATTTTTGTAAACCCTCTGGGAAGG
The DNA here is from genome assembly GCF_902686445.1 of Sciurus carolinensis. Classification (NCBI taxonomy): domain Eukaryota; kingdom Metazoa; phylum Chordata; class Mammalia; order Rodentia; family Sciuridae; genus Sciurus; species Sciurus carolinensis. The sequence continues at coordinate 9,833 of NW_025920338.1, forward strand.
AATATGAATATTCTTGAAGAAATGTATCCACCATTAAAATGAGAGAACACACTCCTTAATATATACCCATAGTACATTAAATTCAGAATACTACAGTGACACAACCACATTAATATTTATAGCAGCACAATTTAAAATAGCTAAGTTATGAAAGCAACATAGGTGCTCTTCAACAAATGAATGGATAAAGAAATTGGGGCATATATACACAATGCATCGTTAATCAGCCATAAAGAAAATGACTCCATGACTTTTACAAGTAAATGGATGGATCTAAAGAATATTATGCTAAGTGAAATAAACCAATTCCCAAATCCCAAGGTTTAATTTTTGGCTGATATGTAAAATATAAACCACATAAAGTGGTGAGGGTAAAAAAAGTTCATAAGATTAGACGATGTTAAAAAAAAGAAGGGAGGAGGATAAAAATTGGAAAAACAGTAGAATAAATCTAACATAATTTTCCTATGTATACATGTGAAAATACTTAAGTGAGTTCCACCATCATGCCCACCCGGAAGACAATTGTCATTCTAATTAGAACAGAATATATCCCATTCTTGTATAACTTCATGAAAATGTATTCTACTGTCATGTAGAACTAAAAACAATCAATAAATTTAAATAAAAATGACAATTGTTTGAAAAACTAGTTGTTTATCCTGTTATAAACATTATACAATATATACATGTATCAAAACTTTATTGTGTAAATATGTATGGTTTTAATTTTATATATTAAAATAATTTTAATTCACAAAACCAAACATTCAAATGGGATTGTTGTTGCTATTTGATGTTTTAATAACATGCATAAATACCATAAAATATTTGAACTCATATTCACTGGTAAATGTTTTCTTTATGTGGTCAATCTCATTGCCTTTCAAAATTTTCTCTAATCCCACTGTGGTCTTGGAATAGCTAAAGAAATTGTGACATTTTCAGAAAACCCAGCTCCATCCCAGAACTATTGAATCAGTTTCTTCATTTCAGTAATCTGATTCATGGTTGTGCAATTTTAACTGACAATTCCCTGCACTTTGATTCATTGTACACAACTTTCATTTCTATGGTTGTACACAATGTACATTCACACAATTCACATAATAATACATATACATAGGGTACTACTGTCTCATTCTACTGTATTTTCTTAACTCACACCTTTCTGCCCCATTTTCCTCTACACCATACAAAGTTCCTTCATTCTTCCTTTCCTCCACCATCCCCCCTCATTATATATCTTCATTCACTTATCAGAGAAAACATTCGACCTTTGGTTTTTTGAGCTTGGCCTATTTCACTTAGCATGATAATTTCCAACTTTATCCATTTACCAGAAAATGCCAGAATTTTACTCTTCTTTATGTCAGAGTAATATTCCATTGTGTATATATACCATAGTTTCTTTTTCTAGTCATCTATTGAAGGTCATCTCAGTTGGTTTCACAACCTATTGTGACTTGAACTTCTATGAACATTAATGTGACTGCATCACTTTAGTAAGCTGATTTTAAGTATTTTGGGTATAAACTGAGGAGTGGGGTAGCTGGGTTAAATGGAAGGACCACTCCAAGTTTTCTGAGGAATGTCCTTATTGCTTGTCAGAGTGGCTGCACCAATTTGCAACTCTACTAGTAATGTATGATTGTGCCTTTTTTTCCCACATCCACGCCAACACTATTATTGCTTGTGTTGTTAATATTAGCCATTCTAATTGGAGTTTGATGAACTCAGGGTTATTTTAATTTATGTTTCTCTAATTACTAGGAATGATGAGCACTTTTTCATATATTTGTTGATCACCTGTATATCTTCTTCTGTGAAATCTCTGCCTAGTTCCTTAGCCCATGTATTGATTTGTTTATTTGTATTTTTTGGTGTAAAGTTTTTTAAGTTCTTTATATACTTTGGAGATTAGTGCTCTGTCTGAAGTATGTAGGAAAAGATTTCCTCCCACTCTATAGCCTTTCTTTTAACATTATTGATTGTTTCTTTTGCTAAGAAAAAAGCTTTTTAGTTTGAATCTATTCGATTTATTGATTCTTGCTTTTATTTCTTGCACTATGTGTGCCTTGTTGAGGAAATTTGGTCCTAAGTCACCATGATGGAGATTTGGGCCAAATTTTTTTCTATTCGTTGAAGGGTATCAGGACTAGTTCCTAGATCCTTGAACCATTTTGAGTTGAGTTTTGCACAGGGAGAGATAAGGTTTTAATTTCATTTTACTGCATATGGATTTCCAGTTTTGCCAGTACCATTTGTTTAATAGACTATCTTTTCTCCATTGTAAGTTTTTGGCAACTTTGTCTAGTATGAGATAACTGTACTTCTGTGGGTATGTCTCTGTGTCTTCTATCCTTTACCATTGGACTGCCTATTTTGGTGCCAATACCATGCTGTTTTTGTTACTCTTCCTCTATATTACAGTTTAAGGTCTGGTATTGTGATATCACATGCATCACTCTTCCTGTAAATGATTGTTTTTTGTATTCTGGGTCTTTTGTTCTTCCACATGAATTTCATGATTACTTTCTCTATTTCTGTGGTAAACATCATTGGGATTTTAATTGGAATTATGTTAAATATGTATAACACTTCTGGAAGTATGGCCATTTTGATAATATTAATTTTTACTATCCAGAAACATGGGAGATCTTTCCATCTTTTAAGATCTCCTGCCATTTCTTTGTTTAATGTCAATTTCATTGTAGAGGTCTTCTAACTTTTTGATTGGATTGATTCCCAAGTATTTTATTTTTTGAGACTATTGTGAACAGTTATTTCCCTTCTAGATATTATGTTGCTTACAAATTAAAATACTTTAGATTTATGCATGTTGATTTTCTATTCTGCTATTTTGGTGAATTCATTTATTAGGTCTAGAAGTTTTCTGGTGGAGTTTTTTTGATCCTCTAAATATAGAATCTTTTCATTGACAATTAGTGACAGTTTTAGTTCTTCTTTTCCTATTTGAATCCATTTAATTTCTTTGGTCTGTCTAATTGCTGCAGTTAGTATATCAGGGATGATGTTGAACAGAAGTAGTGAAAGTGGGTATCCCTGTCCTGTTCCAGCTTTTAAAGGGAATGTTTCAGTTTTTCTCCATCAAGAATGATGTTGGCTGTGGGCTTAGCATAAATAGCCTTTACATTGTTGAAGTATGTTCCTACTGTCCCTATGTTTCTTATTGCTTTGAGTATGAGGGGGTGCTGTATTTTGTCAAAAACTTACTGTGCATCTATTGAAATAAATATATGACTCTTTACCTTAAGTCTATTGAAGTGATGAATTACATTTACTGATTTCCAGATGTTGAACCATCCTTGCATCCCTGAAATAAACCCCACTTGATCATGGTGCACTATCTTCTTTGTATGTTTATGTATGTGATTTGCTAAAATTTTGTTAAGGATTTTTGCATCTATATTCATCAGACATTTCAGACTAAGATTTTCTTTGCTCAATGAGTCTTTGTCTTGTTTTGGTATCAGAGTGATACTACCTCATAGAATGAGTTTGGAAGGGTTCCATCCTTTCATATTTCCTGGAATACTTTAAGGAGTATTGGCATGAGTTCTTGTTTGAAGGTCTTGTAGAACTCGACTGAGAATAAATCTGGTACTGGACTTTTCCTGGTTCGTAGGGTATGGATGACTTCTATTTCATTGCTTGAAATTGACCTGTTTAAATTATGTATGTCCTGCAGGTTTAGTTTGGGAGGATCATATGTCTCTAGAAGTTTGTCAATAGCTTCAATATTTCCTATTTTTTGGAGTATAGATTTTTAAAGTAACTTCTCATTATGTTTTGTATCTCAGTGGTGTCTGTCATGATAATTCCTTTTTCATCATGAATTTTTGTAATTTGAGTTTTCTCTCTCCATTTTTAGTGTGGTTAGGGGTTTATCTATTTTGTTTACTTTTTCAAAAAAACAACTTTTTGTTTTGCCAATTTTTGAATTGTTTCTTTTGTTTCTATTCCATTGATTTCAGCACTGATTTTAATTATTTCTTGTCTTCTTCTTCTTACGGTGTTGTTCTGTTATTCTTTTTCTAGTGCTTTGAGATGTAATGTTAGGTCATTTAGTTGTTCACTTTTTATTATTTTCTTGGATAAGTTCCGTGCAATGACTTTTCTTCTTAGTACTGTTTTCATGGTGTCCCAGAGGTTTTGATATGTATGATCAATCTCATTTACCTCTATCAATATTTTTCCCTCCTTGATGTTTTCTGTTATCCATGCTTCATTCAGTAGTATATTATACACTCCCACCATTTTACAACATAGACTGTGAACTTCCTTGTCAATCATTGGTCCAATTATTATTAACCCACAAAATTCTGCTACCTAAGAATAACTCCCCCACCATTCTCTCTCCCACACCCTTGTGTGAAGACACTCTACCTGTCTGCTTAATAAAATTTCTTGTGTGCATTCACACATCAGGAATGGTTTCTGGGTGCTTTCATTTGTGCCATGGTTTGGATGGGCTCTTCTACTGCCACTTAGAGGGTCTGTTGTCCCAGACCCTCTGATGCTGGTCTCACATTCCATTTGCCCTAACACTTGATTGCATATTCACCACCAGCTTCAGATTGGTTAGTTTGACATAGGTTGATTTAAACACTCCTCTGCTGAAGTGAGACATGACTGTTGGTCATTCAGTGTCCTTGAGGCAGTTGAGGAGTGGGGATTTTCACAGCCACCTCTTTTACAATTACATTTATTCCCTTTAGTTGACCTTATCAGACAGGTGGATCCCCAATGTTTATGGTGGAGATTCCCTCTCTGGGTTGAGGCTCCTCTAGTTTTTCTTTCAAAATTCTGTCACCAGGTACTTAACTCCCTTACCTTTTGCCTGGCACACAGTGACAGGGGAGAAATTTGTTTTCATGAAGTAAAACACAAAAGGATGCATTTATGAAAACTTGAGGGAGAAAAATGACTCCAAACCATAAGATAAGCATTAATTTAAAAGTTATGTTGTCAAGCTATCTGACCATAATTGAATTCAAACCTTTAAAATGTTATCAAAAGGAAATCACTGACTCACCTGAATCACCTTCACCTGACACAGAGCAGAGCCAATGCTGGCAACTTCCATCAAACCCAGAGTAAGCAGTTTCTTAGTGTGGCAGTATTTCAGGATATAGATAATGAATATACTACAGTTAATTTTTCTAAAGCAGGTAGCAGCAAAACATGTTCACTCATGCATTTCCAAGACCCCACCAAAAGAAGTATTAACATTTTTTTAAAAGTAAACTTCTGTGAAAGAAAATTTAACCTAGCAAACTTGGTAAAGTTGAGGTGGGAAATTCAGTTTTAGTTTGGAAAGCTCTTGCACAAGAGATTGCCATCTCCATTTTCAAAAGGTCATTTGAAATCAACAGATCCTCTTTCCCTATTTTAGAGTTCACCTCTGTTTTCTAAATTGAAGTCAACAGAGGGAGAAAAAGTGGACTGGCAAAGCTGCAGACTCTGAAAATTTTGCTTCAGGGATTACCTACTTGCAATTGGGAACCAGGCCTTGGGGGACATGGAGGACAGGGCCCAGTGGAGAGGATTGGAAGGGTGTGTGACTGTGAGTGGCACTTGATATTTGAAGTTCATTGAATGTCAGTCACCCTTAGCTTCCCTCTCGCAGATGCCTCTTGGATTAAAGGCACACTGCATTAACCAACCCATGGCCTCCAGACCTAGTGATGCTCTATCCTGACCCAGTGACTCTGAAGAAAAGATGGGAACCCAGAAGCTCATGCTCGCCAAGTTCTCGATGTTGGGCCCCGGAGACCAACCTGGATGGAGAGTCCACCCAATCTACACCCACCCTATGCCATACAGGTAATGCCCCGGCCTATGACCCCCACCCCCTTCCACCATGCCTGGCCAACAAACAGGCCCATGCCCCCTAGTGGTTCCAGGGTCAAGCGCACACCAACTTTCTGAGGGTTCCCAGAACAATAGCAGTTGAAGTGCCAGCAGCTTCCAACATCCACCAGGACTGAATTTTGCTGCCCACCACCTCGCACTAGCATCCCAGGTGTTGGTGCTGGGCTGTGGCCAGGAGGGTCCCCGAAGCCTTCCCAGCCCACTAGTTTGGGTTGCACCATGCCGTATCAAACCACCAAGAGCCCTGTGCCCTGGTGCTGGAGTTGGCAGAAATGCAGCAGCTGCCCTGCAGAAGATCATGTTGCCTGGCCACTACTGGCAGCCACCACCAGCCACCCTCGCCCTGACCAGTGCTGAGAAGAAAGCACTGGATTGCTGCCACCTCTCCCTGGGCAGAAGTCACCACTCCCCATTCAGGATCCTTTCACAGGCACCACTTTTGCCAAAGCAGATGGCCCAGAGAGGCGACTCACACCCAGACTCATTTCCTCCTGCCCACGTGCAATTGGGCACTCATCTGGCAGCTACCCATGCAGGCTTAAACACTAGGGAACGGGGACGCACACTGCAGACAGCTGCATCTCAGGTTGGGCTCAGAGCAGGGCTTGAGGGCCTGGCTTGAATGGACAGGGCACCCAGGTGCTGTGGGTCAGGTGGGATCCTCACAGGTAAGGCAGGATGAGGTAATACTGTGGGTCATTGACCCAGGGCTTGTGGACTTGCCTCTGCATGTACCCAGGGAAATGCCCTGCACCCACCCACAGTCTCTGTGCTTGGTAGTGACACGCAAAGTTGGTGTAACTGTTAATGAGAAATTAATACAAATGGTATTTTCATTCCTAGCAACAAGAGGCACCATGGATCCCAAACCCTACTGTGGAGAGCCATGACAGAGGATGGGAGAACAGTCACTGAGATTGGGTATCTCTGATAACTACATTGCTGTGGCATGCCGAGAGCCTGGAAATGTTTCTGTGCAAGGCACAGGATGCTTAGCTGCTGTGGCAATGCCTTGCATGAGCAAGCTCTGTGCTATTAGCTCTGACCTTCATCTCAGGTACACAGCTCCAGAAAAGGAAGGAATTCTTATGCTAGACCACCACACTATTTCACCAGCTCTGCTTTCCAGATTGCTGCCTACCATAGTAACTTTTAACAATGGACTTTCTTGAGAGCTATACAACACTCCTATGATTGCACTTTCTAACTGTGGATTGCAACAATAGAAAAACTACACAAGATGTCCTAATTTCTGTAACTTTCCTGAATATAAAGAATTACATGGTCTTTAACCTGATAATGGGACATATATAAATAAAGATTGCTGGCATAACTCTTTAGAGCTGCGTCTCCATCAGAGAGGAGAGCTCCACTTGATCCCAGCTTAATCTTCAAGGTCTGTGTCTGTGAATATTTATTTTCCATTCCCCCTTCACCCCTCGCCACACCAGAGAGTTTGGTTGCACTCACCCAAGTTCCCAGGAGCAGACATGACTTTGATAAACTTTATTACACTTATAAAAAACCTGGTTATCTTCAAAAAGACTGTAAGATAAGAAAGGGGGACCTGCAAATACAGCCCAATCAGAAATGTCCAATCTGTCATAAAGTATTTTATTGGACTAATTAAAGCAGATCTAAAACAGACATGTCAGGAAACCTAATTATGGGTCACCTCCCAACCCAAGGCCAAAAGAGGAGGAACCCTTCTCATCTGCAGATGCAGATGTCTCCTTCACAGATATTTCCACTTTAAAGAGAAGCTCCTTCCACAAATACTTTCATGCTGCTAGAGGGATTAAATGTGATTACTACTGAGGATGTTCAAATATTTCTCCCTAGGGAAGTTTATAAAATTCTTACCCAAACTCCAGAACCTCCATCTAAAGATAACTTTGGCTTAATTTTGCCCCTCTATCACTGTGCTAAATAAAGAAAATCTATAATTCTTGAAGTGATTGATTCTGATTACACTGGTGTAATATACATTCAAGTTTGGTCTCATATGCCTTTAATTCTCCCCAAAGGATCCTCCATAGCTCAATTAATTGTCATTCCTTATATTACTGCCCAACAACCCCTAAATGAAAGAGGAAATACAGAATTTGGTTCCAGTATTATAGGAGCATGTTTACCTATTACTGAAAATAGATGAAAATTAACCCTTTTTTTAAATGAGTAGTCAATCACAGGGTTATTGGACACCAGTGCTGATGTAACACTTGTACCTGTCTCAATGTGGCCTCCTTTTATGGCTCTTTCAGAGGGCTATTCCAGTTTGGGGCATTGGAGGAAATAATAAACGAGTGTCTAAAAGATCTCTATGGTTGCAATGCTTAACCCCTTCCAACACAAAAGTTATTACTCACATTCATCCATACATTATGGCTATTCACTTTTCTATAGGGAGCAAAGATATGTTACACAAGTTACAAATGCCTATGAAGTCACCTTTTTTTATAGGGACCTCTGTGCAAATGACCACCTTGCCATTAAAGTGAAAGGACACCACTCCTGTCCGGGTAGAATAATGGCCATTGTCTAAGGAGAAGGTGGTAACTGCAGAGCCTCTCATTCAAGATCAGTTAAAATTAGGGACATATTGAACCTTCTACCTGTCCATGGAATACACCCATTTTATCATAAATGAGAAATCAGGGAAATGGAGATTATTACAAGATTTAAGAGAAATTAATAAATATATACAACATATGGGTCCACTTCAATGTGGGCTGATTGCCTAATCCTAATTTAATTTCTCAAGATTTTTCTTTATATATAATAGACTTAAAAGACTGTTTTTTTTTTTTTTACTATTCTTCTCTTCCTGATGATTGAGAAAAATGTGCCTTCACAGTTCCTGTTTTCAATCATCATAAGACTGCTAATATCAGTGGTAAGTTCTTTCTCGAGGTATGTTTAGTAGACCCACATTATATCAACATTTTGTGAATAAGACTCTTCAGTGTTTCTGACAATTATTCCCAATATTCTCATTTATCATTATATGGATAATATTTTGATTTCCAGGCCAATACTTACAGAACACACTTTTACTAAATTACAACACATTCTATTACAATCTGGCCTCTATGTGGCTACAGAAAAAAATCAATGACAACTCTCTATTAACTAATTAGGACATAAAATACTCCAATTTTATTCCATTCTTCATGTTCCAAAACTAACTCTATCTTCCAAATTCTTCTTAGTTCATTTACAGCAACTATTAAGACATTTTAATTGGGTTTTACCATATATTTCCTTAACTACTGATATGTTGTCACCTTTTTTTCAGCTGTTGAGAAAACAACATAATCCCACCAGTTTTTTGCAGTTAACTGCTTCACTCACTGCAACTCTTCAACATGTTAATAATGTTCAACATGTTAAGTTACTTACAGTTATTATAGTTAGACTCCCAACACTCAATGTTCTTTTATCTCTAATAATCTTTACAGGAAAGCCTTATGCCTTTACTGCAGTTGTTGCCATTTATCATAAAATCTTGTATGTAATAGAAAGGTCATATTCTCCTCACTTTTCAGGAAAAAATGTTCTCCCTTATGCTGATATATATGTTCCATTGATCTCAGATAGTGGTCATCATATTTTATCTCATACAAAAACAGATATTCATGTACTTTATCTTACTTATAGAAAGACTTAACATTTACAGTATTTACAATTTTCTTCAAATTCTCAAGCATTCTTAACTAAATTTTTAGCTCCTATTGCTTTTTATGTACCTCAGGATGAACACCTTTCCTTGTGTCAAGCCTCTCATACTCCTTCTATAATCTCCTCCATTCCATTTTCCAGTGGGATTACTGTCTATAGTGATTGAGGAAAACAACAGGATTATTATCTATATTCTCTGATAAAAATGGACTGATTATTACACATTGCCTCAAGATTTACCTCAGTGAGCATTAGCTGCAATTATTTTGGCTCTTTATATATTTCCCACAACACTAAATATCATTACAGGTTCTCAGTATATAGCCAAACTGATGCCTCATATTTCCTCTTGCAGTTTGGTAACCTCATTTTCACTCTAATTTGTTATCCCTGTTTATTATTCTTCAATTTCTTTTACAGGATTATACAGCTCCAGTATTCTTCCTCATATATGTAGCCACACTAAGATTTCTGGACAACTCACTCATGCTGATGCTGCTATAAAATCCCTTTTTCCTCTCTTTTCAGATGCCATGGTATCATACTTTTTTTCATCAAATTGTTCACTTTTTAATGAAATCCTTTTCCATTTCCTCTCAACAGGCCCATATCATTGTTAATAATTGCTCTCATTTCAAACTCTTTTGTTTTCCCACTTGGGAAACTGTAAACCCTCAAGGTTTATATTATAATGCTCTTTGGCAGATAAATGTAACTCATTTTTCTCCTTTTCACCCCTATTTCTTTTTATATGTTACAACAGACATATCCCCAGGTCTTAAATGTGCCAGTGCTCATTGTTCAGAGAAGGTCTCAGCCTGTATCTCTCACGTGCTCCTTTGCACCATGGGACAAACCTCATTGTTTAAAAACTGAGAATGCTCCTACTTATACTTCTAGTTCCTTTGCTAAGTTTTGATATCAATGGAATATAATTCTAACCTGTGGAATTCCTCAAAATCCTACTGGGCAGGCTTTAGTTCAGCATGCACATTGAACACTTAAAATGTGCCTTTTAAAAGAAAACAAAAAGGGAACATAGACTTGATCATGTTAATAATGCTCTCAATATTGGCCTTGTTCACAAGAAATGTTCCTAATGCACAGTATGAAGATAATACACATTGCTGGTCCTCTGTCTTGGACAGGTACTCTTCCCCTAAGGAACCCCTACCAAAGATTTAGGTAAAATACCAAGTTCCACCATATCCAATATGGCAGGACCCTGTAACTTTAATTACATGGGGAAGGGAATATGCTGCTGTTATTATTCCTGTTATTATTATTGCTGTTATAGGTCCTGTCTGTTATTATTCCTGATATTATTATTGCTGTTATAGGTCCTGTCTGGATTCCTGCCAGAACCAGAATGGATGTGTGAGAACCATCCATTATCATGAGTTGGCGTCAAGGACTTCTCAATCTGATTCTCAAATTCTATTTGATCCTGGAGGAAGAGGACCCTAATTTAAAGAAGAAACATGCAATAAGAACAAGAGACCCAAGAAAACCTCAGTCTTCTAACCATCTAGTGACTTTGGGAGATGCAAAGATTTTAACAACATCTGCTCAATATTTACTAGCCCAGATGGAAAATTTGGTTACAGTTCTGTTTGCCAAACTTACCCAGAATTCCACAACTATGCTATTATTGTGTTATTGTATCCTTGTTGGTGGTGCCCCAGTACTTAGCAAAAATTGTTAATTCTTTTGAAATTTGTATCATCAATCTATTCCTGATAATACAGTAGCTACTGATTATTTTCTGATGTTACATCATAAGGGATGTCAGAATTTAATAATATGTGTTGTTTATATTTATCTAATAATAAAAACCCTACATAAAGGGAATTGATCATCTTAAGGACATTATAAAGAAGGTGCAACAAGATGATGGAAGATGGGATTTATTATATTGGTTAGCCTCATGGCTACCAAATTTTACATAGATCAAAGAGCTTTTCATTGGAGAATGTTTATCAATATTTAACTTATTGTACTGTGCTTTTTTTTTTTTTGCCAATGTTTGCCTTGCTTTCTCCCTCCACCTTCCTTGAACAGAAGACTAGTCATGCCTATTCTAAAAGCCATACAAAACAAGAAAGGGGAGTTGCAGGGAGTTCAGATCAGTCAATGTACAGAGGAGCAAAAGTCCTTTCAGTTGAGCAAATGCCTCAGGACACAATAGGTGCTCTGTTTGAATGACTTAGAAATCCTCTGCAAATCCTCAGTCCTTGAGGCCTGTAGAAATTATCTTATTATAATAAACTTTGGTCCTAGTGAACTCTGAGAAGCAAGCAGGTTATGTGATCTGGACATGAACAAATATAACTGTACTATGTAACCAAGTGTAACTTGATATGACCATGGAATAGATAGTAAACTGGACTGGCTTTTCCATGAGAGCCACTTCTTGCTCTTCACCATCCTGTGTGTTTGCCTCTTTATTAGATCACCCCTTAACACTTATAACTGGACCCCAATTAACCTTTACACACCACCCTGCACAAGTCTAAGGAGGAAACAAAAATTGGGAAAATTAAGACCTGATGACAGCAGCCAAGTGGAGCAGATGGATTAGGAACTACATCTGACCCTAGTCTCACCTTTTCCCCCTTCTCTCACTTTGATAGAAAGTAGACAAGGATTAAATGCAGCACAAAGGAGCCCTGTTATTTGAGAACATATTGAGGGCCCATAAGGAGCACTGGATAACAGCCCAGTAGTGCCTTTTCCAAGACCCTGGTGTCCTGAAGGTATATGAATATGACTGGACATGGGGAGAGGCTATTTTTATTTTCTGTTTCAAGCCACATGGGTTTATTCAATCTAGCAAGAATATATAAAAACCTAGGGGAAAAATAAGCAATACCTATGAAGAATTGAGCACTCACTTTGGCACAGTCTTTCTCAGTAGCACCATCTTACCTATGATGACAGATGAATGTTATTGATACAGATGGGAATACTGAGACTAACAGAGCCAAAGTATCTTTCCCAAGGTCACGAGCTCAAATCCTGTACTCTGTACCACTAACCATCTCTGCTTTTCTCAGAAATGGGATGTGGAGAGTTGTACCAGGGGAGCAGATTGGGGCTTGGAGGAATTGACTCTGTTCTTTCAAATTGCAAAATTTGTGCAAACTAGTGGCAGTTAGCAAAAAGTTTTGAGGCAACTGTCTTGGAAATTGGCAAAACACATCAATATATGATAAGCTATAAGAGATCAATGACATCACTGCCACTAGAGAGAATGTCTGGAGACCCCTCTGGGAAAATTTTATTCCACTATCATCCTGGGGAAGTAAAGCAATATTATTGTCTCCATTATTTATTCAAAGAAACAAGGCCAGGAAATTTTAAAATATGCAAACCAACTATGATGAAACCCGAACAAGAATCCAGATCTCCAGTGTTCTGTTCTAAGACATTTCTCCCACCTGGCTATGTTGCCTCTTACAAGACTCATCAGATTACTATCTTGAGTAGTGTTTAGACTACAGCTGTTATCAAAGAAATAAAAAAGAAAATAAAAAATATTAGAGAAACCCCTTTATAATGCTGGGAAGAGGAGCTAGCCAGGATTGGAATTTTTCTACCCAAGAGACAAATCTTTCATCTTAATTTTATCCTGCTGAATATTGCTTCAAAAAGTGAACATTTTGTTTAAAATGTAAATATATATATATTTATATAAATATATATATATATATTTCAAGATTATAAGAAAAAGTATTATGAGGTCTTTCTAGCACTTATGCAAAATGAATTATATTGATTTTGGTGATATGTAAGGCATTCTCTAGCTTTTAAAAATGTGTACATATTGTGATTTTACTCATTCTATATATTCAATTCTGTTTTTAAAAAAGTGAATATTCTGGCCTTCGGAACTGCTGACACGACAGTGATCAGCCCTCAAGACACTCCACGAAATAGAAGAAAAAGTAGACCCAAATCTCCATCATGTTGGCTTAAGACCACACTTCCTACAAGACTCCCAGAGAGCAAGAAATAAAAACAAGAATCAATAAATGGGATGGATTCAAACTATGAAATCTTTCTCAGCAAAAACAAGAATGTGAAAAGAGACCATATGGAATGGAAGAAAATCTTTTCCACAGGCACTTCAGATAGACCAATAATCTCCAAAATTTATGAAGAACCTAAAAAATTTTACAACAAAAACACAAAGAACTCAATCAATAATGGGGTTAAGGAACTGGACAGACTCTTCACAGAAGAAGATATACAGGTGATTAACAAATATATGAAAAAGTGTTCATCATCTCTAGTAATTAGAGAAATGCAACAATTTTGTCTCACTCCAATTAGAATGGCTATTGTCAAGAACACAAGCAGTATGTGTGGTGTGGATATGGGGAAAAAGGCACACTCATACATTGCTGGTGGAGTTGCAAATTGGTGCACTCGCTCTGGAAAGCAGTATGGAGATTGCTCAGAAAACTTGGAATGGGCTCACATTTTGACACAGCTATCCCACTCCACAGTTTATGCCCAAAAGACTTAAGATCAGCATACTACAGTGGCACATCCAGAGCAATGTTTATAGCTGCTCTATTCACAATAGCTAGATTGTGGAACCAACCTAGATACCTTTTAATGAATTAAAAAATGGTGGTATATACATATACAGTGGAATATTACTTAGTTATAGGGGAGAATAAAATTATGGCATTTGCAGGATGGAATTGGAGAATATTATGCTAAGAAAAATAAATCTATAACCCCCCAAAAAGGCTGAAAAATTTCTCTGAGAAGTGGATGATAATACATAAGAGGGGGTTTTGGGGGGTAAGAGAATAATGGAGGAACTTTAGATTGTGTAGAGGGAAATGGGATAATAGTGTGTGGGCAAAAGAGAGAAAGTGAACTGAGACAGACATCATTACCCTGTGTACATATATGATTACATGAATGGTGTGAATCTACATAGAAATGAAAAGTTGTACCACACTTGTGTACAAATAAATCAAAATGCAGTCTGTAAAAATAAATTTAAAAACAAAACAAAAAAGTGAACATTCTAAATTTGTACATTTACCTTTAAAAATCATCAGCCATATGCCAGGCAGAGTGGTGCCTGCCTATAATCCCAGAGACTCGAAGGACTGAGACTGGAGAAGAGCAAGTTGAAGACCAGCCTCAGCAACTAAATTAGTCCCTATGAAACCAACTTAGATACTATCTCAAAATTACAATAAAAGGGGCTGGAGATGTAACTCAGGGGTTAAATACCCATCGGTTCCATCCTAAGTATCAAAAAATAGGAGGAATATATTCTAAAAGACCATGAGGTAGAGGTCTGTTACTCCATGAACACTGATGCATTCTTCTTTTAAAAATGAGCTGTGGTAGTCTCCTACTTTCCAGAATAATAAGTTGAGAATAATAAACTTAGAGAGGAGAGGGTTTGCAAATAAATAATAACATGAAATTACAATGATCACTGAACTTACTAATTTTATCCCACATGTTACAATATAAATCCCAGGTATTCCTGTTTTAGTCCATGAACCATCCAACTCACCTGGAAGCAGAACTGAATGTGCATTCTCAGGCTTGACCTGGACCTACTGAATCAAGTCTGACTTTACTGAGATCTCCAAGTGATTCCTATGTAAGTTAAAATTTGACAGACACTAAATAATCCCTTCATGACTATTAGAAAATTTTTTATAAGCATGATAAACATCACTCTCCAGTGTCATTTCTTCATCTCTTTCTTCATTCCTCTTATGGCATATGAGATAAAAATAAAATTTTTCTAAATAATAGATTTATAAATTTATTTTTAGGAGAAATCATGCAGCTTTCTAAAACATTAATAGAGCCAACTATTTCTAAATTGATCCATTATGTTTCATCATTCCAGATGTGGAACACCAATAAAAACTTAAATTGTTTAACAAACATACCACTTGTGGTAACTTTGAGAGAATATGTGATTAGTATGTTCACAGAACTGAATACTTAGGAATTTCTGGGCTAAAAAAAAATCATCTTTACAAAACTATACAGAAAACATGGAAAATATTAATATTTATATAAGTGGCTTTCCTTCAATAAGAAAAATAGATGAATGACTCCTATAGCAATAAACAGAAAAGATGAACAGGAAACTCTCAAAAAATAAAAAGGGAAATAAATGTTTGCAAAAGGGACAAAGAAATTGAGCCCTTCAAAAATAAAAATGAAAGTCATAATGGGCTTCCTTCATGGTATCACTGAATATGACCCAAGAAGTTCACCCAGAAGTGAAATGGCAATCTCAACTTGGCCCTGGCAGGTTCTTGACTTATACAATAGAAAGGAATTTCAGGGCATATCAGAAGAAGCACAAATATTTATTTAAGAAAACAAGGAAATTATATAGAAATGTAAATAAGAGCCAGATATACACTCAAGTGGAGAAGGGGTGCAGGTATTTGAGACTGAAACTCATTTTAGGGATAATGGACTCAACTTTTTAAAAGAAATTTTGTAGATAAGTGAATATGAGAAGTGGCAAGGGGTGGGGGGGTAAGGGGATGTCTATTTGTTGAGCTCAACACTTAATCATGGAGATGGGGTCTGTTACAGTTGCCTGCTCATCTCAGGTACTCTATGTTGATGTCATCCAGTCAACACATAATGTGTAGAATATACTGATGAGCCTCTAATGATGTTTTCCCCTTCACTTTTTTTAGTCTAAAGGAAATATTATGAAAACTAGCAAAATATATGAACATTAATTTGACTCATAATACTCTAAGATTCAAGTTCTTTGAAACAATTTATTTACCTGGAGGAGAATAATCTTGGGTAGTAAAGGTGAGTGTGCTCATAGCAGCTTTTCAGATTTAAATTTGCAGTTTCTTTGTTGGTTTCCTTTCTACCTATCCTTGTTTATTCTGCCTCTACCTCAAGATGCATGGAATCATGTTTTCCTGTACTTATACAATTTCAAGTATGAATATATATTTTATAGTAAACTAGTAAAGTGTTATTTTTAAAAAGCAGGTGGTGATGAGTCTGATAAGTCACTTGTTACCTAACACATTAAGAAATGTCCCTAATAGATTCTCAGTAGGTTCCCTGTGAAAAAATAATCCCCAATATCATTAGAAGGCAAGTTAAAATATGAATGTGTCCACAAGGGAATATTGTGCATCTTCCATGTGCACAAAGGTCCACATTCCCATCCTTAGGGGTGTTACTTACACCTGGATCCATGAGCCTCTCCTGATGAGAACCCTCCCCTCCAGATGCTTCAGTGTTTCACTCTTAGATCCCTGCCAATATCTAATTCCAGTCTTACCATCAGCACAACCTGAAACTGCTGAACAGAAACTCTAGGCATATAGCCAGCAGGCTATGGTTTACTAGGTCCTCCAGGTGATTCTGCAGCAACTCAAGCTTGATCACCATTGGTGGAAAGAAATTGCTTTCATTCTAAATTTTCAGGAAGTGTTTATCAGACACTTTTTTCCATCCCTGGTGCCAGGCAAGAGAGAAAAAAATTACAGTAATTATATGACAAGCAATAATACTTTCTGGAACATATGAGGAGGAATCTTGAGACTTGAGGAACCAGAAAAAATGTTCCAGGAAAGTAACGTCTAAAGTGAGACCTGTAGAATAAATAAGAGAGAATCAACAACTAGAACAAAGGGTGTTACTGGTGAAGGAAATGCCATATGCAAAGCAGAGTTTGAATTTTAAAATAAACAACAGAGTACCATGAAGGATTTTAAACAGGGGATTATCCTAATACAAAACATCTTTAGAAGCATCATTCAGACAATGCACTGAGTTGTGGCTAGGCATGACGTGGAAACCAGAAGAGCTACTAGGAGGTGATTGCTGTAGTTTAATTAAAAAATTACAGTGGCAAGCTTGGATAGCAGAGAAGCAGCAGCTTAAGGAGTTGTTTAGGAGATAGGACATGTGTGACTTTGATCTGCAATGTTCCGCAAAACCTCTCAAAGCTCCCTGATACAACAATGTCAAGGGCAGGGATTTATAGGAAGTGGTTGGATTATGAGGGCTGTAATCTCACAAATGGATTAATTCATTGATGGATCCATAGCAGAAAAAAAATTTTGGGAGAACTGGAAACTGAAAGATATGGGGCCAGAAGGCAGTAGGTCCATGGAGTTCTGTCCCTTGAGGACTATTTATTTATCTCTCTCCTTTCCCCATATCTATCTCTCTCCTCTCCCTTATCATCCTTTCAACTATGAAGTGATCAGATTTGCATCACTACATACTCCCCACCATGATGTTCTGCCTTTTAGAAGCCAAAGCAATGGGGTCAAGTCATAAGCCAAATTAAATCTTCCCACTTTTTAGTTGATTCTTCAGGTAATTTTCCAGAGCAATGGGTATCTGGATAACATAGGACCCATAACTAAGAAAAGACATTGTTGAGGGTGCATCCTATTTTCCAGCTTAGAAGAGGGCATTTCATTTCTGTACAGAAAGATCACAGGTGGAAAGAATAAAATAAATAGATGTTGTGCAGAAGACCCTACTTCAATTTTGAATCCATTAAACTTTATGTGTCTTTTGGATATCCACCATAGAAGGGATCATTAAACATGCGGATGTTGAATATAGAGCAGAACAAAGCAAAGAACGAACTCCAAGCTGTCTTCAACAGCAAAATGTCAAAAAGTTAAGGGCTGAAATATGACCTTTATATTTCATGATAAAAGTGTCCTTAAAGACTTTAAGAGAGAAGTTTCGGTGGGAACCTGGCCAGCCCCTGGATGCTAGGGGAACAAGGGTGTGGTAGAGATGGGAGAAATGGCTTTGGGAAGAGACACCTTGCCAAGGTGAGGCAGAAGATGGCAAGAAGGGTACAGGTGTGAGGGAAGTCTGTATCCTAAAGAAAGGTGCACCAAGAAAGAGGGTTTTGCTGAATTATTTCACTGAAGTTTGAGTTTTTGAAATTCATACATGCTTTTGCATCAATCAATAATTCACTCCTTCATATTGCTGAAAAATAGTCTACCATATGAACATACTATGACTTCTTATTCAAGTTCCAATTAATAGATATTTTTATTATTTTGAGTGTTTGGCTGCTGTTCACATTTAGTTTTTTCAAGTATTTTCTCTTTTGGTATATTTTAATTTATTTTTCCATGCTCTATATCTAGGAGTAAAACTCCTTTTTCACAGAGCCAGTTAAATTTTTTTTCATACCATGAATTAAACTTAGTGGTGGTTACCCAATGAGCCAACTCGCTATCTCTTTATTTTTTTATTTTGAAACAGGACCTCACTAAATTGCTTAGGACCTTGCTAAGTTGCTGAGGCTGGCATTGAATTTTGGATTCTGCGTCTGCCTCCAACCAGTTATTTTTATATGAAAGTTAATAATAGTTTTTATCCTATGTTATTGCAAATTCTTTTTAATGGACAAATACTATTTCATGTGTACATATACAACACTTTCTTTATCCATTCATCAAAATTTCAATCTTTAAATAATTAGCAGGATATGGTGTGCACACCTGTAACCCTAGTGGCTTGGGTGACTTAGGCAGGACATCACAAGTTCAAAATAAGACTCAGCAATTTAGCTAACCCCTAAGCAACTCAGCAAGAACCTGCTTCAAAATAAAGTATAAAAGAAGATCTGGGGATTTGTCTTAGTGTTTAATCATCCATGGGTTCACTTCCTCATTCAAAATAAAATAATTTGTGATAAATTTAGATAAATTTACATATAGAAAATGACAAGAAGGTAAATATGAAACATAAGTATTACACATTTTAATTCTATACACATGAAAAATAAAAAAAATTGATATAGTAAGTATTCACAAGGGAGTTGCATAAGACCATTAATTTTATAAAGTATTTCAAATTTTTATGCATTCTTTCTTGGTTTATTTCTTCTCAGAAATCATAAATAGGAACTCAAAACTATTATTAAAAAAAAGAAATAGCTTTTCTCTCTAGCAAGACTAAACCCTCCTGTTACAGCATTTATAATTTAGTTGGGGTTTCAGTGGGCATCAATATATAGATACACATGCAAAAGTTAGTTATTAATCCTCTTTGAAATATTTTTTTCTACTGAGGAAATGAGACTTAATAGAATTAGCCAAGGTAATTGTTAGAAGGGAGTAAGTAGGTTGCTTTCAACTTAGGGATGTAGTTGTTTTTATTATTATTACTATTGTTACAGCTACTCTGTAGGAAATGCTGCATGTGATCTCAAAACTCAGTATTGCAAACATGATTACAAATAAGTAAATCTTTAAATATAATGCCTTGTGAAGTCAAGAAAGCATAGAAAACTTCATCTTTAGGAATGATAAAAGGAATGAACTGGAAAGTTATTTTCTAAAAGAACACCAAAATATTATTTATAATTTTTGCTAAATATATTATGTTGTTTGTTGTCTAACTAGCCTGACCCAGATATTTTCCACATCCGCTAATGGCAATATATGGTTGCAAGGCAAATTTTTGCTCTAAATTTTACTTTTTCATATAATCTTCAAAGTCCCCTAGAAGAACACTCACACCATAGACATATTTTTTGCTTGTAAAATTTACTGTTTCCAGAAACTATGCCAATTACTGTTAATGAACACTGTGTTTATATTGCAAACAGAAACAGCTAGCCATTCATTCCCAGAATAATCACCCTTATTGAGTGGATTTCTGTTTATAGACACTGTGCAGAATGTTAGCATGTACAAGTCTAACAAGAGTGAAAACTTTATTAACCCTCTGAAGTAGGAGTTAAGAGATCTTTGATTAATTTTTCTTTAACTGGAGTAAAATAAGAAAAGTAACTGGTTTGCATAGGTAACTGATCTAAAATTGATCAAATTTGATCCTCAAGATCTACACCTAAATAAACTCTACTGAAAAACTTTTACTTGGATATGTAAATGTGGTGTGTTCTTTGTTGTACACTAAAACAGAAAAGAAATGGTGATATGATTTTGCCACAAATATTTGGCAAACTTGGAGTCTTTCAAGAATTTTCTAAAATTCATTAACTTAAAACCCTTTCTAAATATATTCATTTTATTTTGCACTAAAGAAATACATTGATCCCCAGTACTGCAAAAAAAAAAAAAAAAGAAAAAGAAATACATTGATTTTACAATTTTGCACTCTTCCATGTAGCTGATGTTTTTCAAGTATGATATTTTTGACCTGTTCATACCTGTTTGTGTTTTTTTTTTTAATCCAACGTATTTTGGTTCTTATGCATTTGCACATGTCCTCATCATTTTTCTTCTCGCTTTTTTCTTTTTTCCTTTTTCTTTTTGATTAAGTTTTAAATGGCTCTCAAGAGATTCTGTGCAAGAATTACCTCATGGTTTTACTTTATGACACAAAAAATGATCATTTTATACCTCAATTATGCCTTAGTTCCTCGCTTGTCACTGTATAGACTAATCACTTCATTACTTTATTATATGTAGATATTCTCTTTAATTTCCCCAATAAGAGATTTTAGTAGATAATTTCAAATAATTATTGTCTTGAATTAAACAAGTATTATAATTTGTCTGTACTTGTTAATCCCATGGCCTTCTTAGAAATCAATTCATCTCCCCACCACAAAAAAATTAAGCAAATGGAGTGAATACAGTTCTAATTTTTTCCATATATGTTGAATTAATCTTATGTAACTCAGTAATTGAGAAATTCAAGCATGTAGGGGGAATATTACATTTTTCTAGTTTTTCAGCACACAATTTCTGGTTTTCTATCCAAAAACTAATTTTAAGACATCTCTGATGGTGTTTTGATGCTAATTTTAGAGTTTTATATTAGAATGTGTTCACATGAATTGAGTACATTTCAATAGCGATACATGCATAATTTTTACCATATTTTCTGGCACATTACCAAGCACTGCAATGATTTAAAAATCATTCTCTTGTAGATTTAGTGTCTTGCAAATAAAATAGATTTCTTCAGAAAAGTAACCTATGTATAGGCATTCTTTAATTCCCAGTCAGAGCCTTTTCTACTGTGTTTTCCATATTAGGCTCAGTTGACACTTATTATTCACCTTACATGATAGTTTGTGCTCTTTTGATGCAGTTCTGTGCTATCATAATTACCTGGTTACATTTCTGATCAATGTAGTTTTGAATTTACAAATCTCCCTGCATTTACTCTGCTTACTATTTATTTATGCTGATATAGTTAATTGTTTAAATAATATTTTTCACATCTTTTCTCTGATGACTAACATGCTGATAAGCCACCATAATTTCTTTACTTTCAAATTTTTTGAGCAGCTCTCCATGAATAGGTAGAGTATCAAAAACAGATATACCTTTAAGTGCAAGTAAAATGCTTGACTAATACAAAAAATATGTACAGCTTAGATGAACTATACTGTAAAACTTAGAATACATATAGCAATTTGTAGCTCTGTGAAACTGAGCAATTAAAATTTTCAGCCTCAGTCTCCTCTTATAAAATATAAACAGAGGAGTAGCTGTGTAAAATCTGGGAGAAGAATAAACAAAGCTATTTTATGTAAAATATTTAGTTTATCTCACACATAGCAGTATCTTGGCTTTAAATAATATTGTTTTACTTATAATACTGACAATATTTGTAAAAACACTGAAAAGTTTTGATGTGGGAAGGGGGACATTCAGCATGTGCAGAAATGCTGTAATGGAAGAGACTACTCAGAGGAGGGTAAATTACATGAAAGTAATTTCAATATTATTTAAAAGTGAAAACACATATTGGAAAAGTAAACATCAGTAGCACAGACCTGGGAGCAGTATATGACAGCATGTTCCATATCATTAGAACTAGTAGAAAGAGAATATATAAGTTTCTCTGGCAAAGAGACAATCAGTTTGCATTCAATGGAGAAAATAATTGTTGCAAATAAGGAGAGTTGAAGTGTCTTCATTTGATTTTGAGACAAAAGGAAATTTGGAGTTTAAATTTTTACAGAATAAAAGAAGAGGATTGATATTGAATTTCTTGAGAAGGTTTTTAAGTGTTTGTGTTCTTGATTACTGGAGTAATAACATAAAGGGCATTTTATAAAAAAGTTTATGTCCCTTTTACACGATTAGGAGTAATAGAATTTGTAGATAAAAAGGCATTGTTTTTGTGTTGAAAGCAGTGGAGAAGTACAAGAAAGTAGTGCACTTATCTTTCCCACTTTCTCTGAAGCCAGTCTGAAATAGAAAATTGTATTTGCAAGGATGCATTCAGGAAATGCACATAAAGTGAGGGGATGGGGATAAAAATATAGAAGTTATTTCAAATGTGGGAATAGTTTGAGAAACACAGAAACAATATTAAAAAGACATTAAGTACGTACTTATTGCTTGTTGAGTTTATATTTGTCTGATATATAAAATTGAAATGAAAAATTATATACATAATAAACACTTAAAAATGAGTGACTCATATATGCTATGTTTTATTCTTAAACAACAAATACATAGCCAGTTATTGTTGAATGTAACCAATTGAGTGTAGTCAACATCCCACATTATTAAATACTATGAAAAACAAACAAACAAAAGTAATAAAATAGAAAACAGTAGAAATATCTAGGTGGCTTATAAATTTAAGTCTGGCACCAAAGTTATACTCAGGGAATGTTACTATTTAATTTTGATAATATGAAAGAGCATTTTATCAATGAAAGTGTTTTGTATGATCTAATACTTTTCTGCCATTTAAGTACTTGCTTACCTGTTAAATTCCATGTTTTTTTCTTTTATAAGCAGAACATTCAAGTTGAACATTGAACTTACAAAGTGGAAATGTTTAGAGTGTCAGCCTTGTTCTTGTTTCCTAATCACTTCATAATATTATCTCAAATATTTTCCTCAATAAAGTAATAAATTTGAAGTTATTAAAAATTTTGTCATTAAAAAATATTATTGTGTTTGAAACCATTTACTAATACAAAAATTCTTGCTTATGAGAACATAATCATAGGGGTTGAGTGGTACTTTAGTGAAAAATAGGAAGGGACTTCCTTAGAGCTTCTTTAAAGGATACTAGCTATATGTAATATGGAACAGGCTTTAGCAACAAGTGTAATAAAAATGTGATAAATATATGGTTGTTAGAGACTTCCTGTCATGAATTAATATATTCAAGTTATTTATATATAATACTAAAATATTTACACAGATATCTATAGCATATTCACCCTATTGAAGAGAAAATATATCAGAGGAGAAGTTCAGCTAGAATATTTCCCTTCTGTGCTCCTCTCTCTCCTCTATAGAATAATAGAGATGCAATATGCTAGTATTACTTTCACATTCTTTGAACATCTGACTCTGCTTCTTTAATCTAATGCCCTGTTAATAAAATATCTCATAGTATTTTTCCTTTAGTTCTTATTGTATTATTTCTCATTGAATTCATTTTTACCAAACATGTGATATGATATGGAAAAGGAAATTAGAAGAGCACTAAACAGCATAATACACATCTATTGATGCGTCCAAGTTAACATTATATTTATAGAGCAAGAACATCAAGGAGCACTCATTTAAAATGGACAAAGAAAAATGCTTATCGAATAAAGTATGTGAGGATTAGTGATATACTTTCATGAGAAATAACGTGAAGACCATTCTTTTATCCCAAACCTGTTAATGGTTGCTAAACTGTGATTATAGGCTTTGGAATTAATTTCAAATAATCCAACAACTCTGAGAATTAGTATGGGTTTAGTATGACTCATTAATTAGGATAGGGTACTTCACAGCTAAACAGAAATAAAAATTGCAGCATAATGTGAGCTTTTGAATACTGGCTTCATGTTCAATGACTGGAGAAAATGCAGAGACATAATACAGAAAAATTTCATCATTCCCAGGAAATCCAAACTTTCTCTCCCATTGCTACCATACATACCCAGTTCACTGTTGACATCAGATCTGCTATTATTCTCTCTCCCTCTCACTATTTTGCAACCTAGATTGTCAGACTATGAACATCCCAGCCAGCTATTGATCCACTGATCAGCCTGTGAACATTCTCAGCAGTCATTGGTCAGTTATTATCCTGTGAACTACTTAAGAAGAGCTCCCCCACCATTTTCTCTCTCTCCTCCTTGCTTTCATGCTCTATCCTCCTGGCTTTCACTCTCTGTCTTGTGTGCACATGCTCTCTCTCTTCCTCTCATTTTCTCTCTCTCTCTCCCTGCAGGGAGACACTCTGCCTCTTTGCTTAATAAAATCTCTCACATGAGTTTTCATGTCTGAAGTGGTTTCTGGGTGCTTTCAGTTACTGTCACGTTTGATCTAAACTCCTGCCCTGGAAGTTGTTTTCCCTGTTACCATTATTGCCTATGTCCACCCTGTTCTATTCACTATGCTGCAATCAGTGCTCTCTTTATAATAAATCATATTATGCCATGCACCCCATCACGGAATCACTCTGTTGCTTTCTGTCACATTGTAATATATACTTCAAAATTCTGATGAAGAGATAAAGGCAAGACATAGATATATTCTGACTGCTGTTACTGTTCTTTGCTTCTAGTTACCCTGAGATTCTCCCCTGACTTACACTAAGGAGGGTGTGTGTTTTTAATTTATAAATTTATTTTTAGGTAATAGGGATTAAATCCAAGGAAGCATATCCATAAACACTTAGACACATTCTAACCATCCCACCTTTTTAAAATTTTGAGACATGGTCTCTCTAATTTGCTTAGGGTCTTGAACCTATAATACTCCTGACTCAGCCTCCCAAGCTGCTGGTATTGTACGCATGTGCCACCATACACAGATAAGGAGTGTATTTTATCAGCACATTTGTATTATTCTGTCCATATGGAATGTTCTCAAAGCATTGAAAGTATTGGTATTGGTATTGACAGTACCCACATCCTTCATTCAGTCCTCGATCCAAGATATTTTTCATATTATTCAGCCTGGTCTAATACACCTTTCTAAGACACTTCTATCACCTTATCTAATCTAGTTTTTCACTGCACTTCTTACTGTAAAACATTTTGTGTGTGTTTGCTAATTTCTTTCTTGTCCAGTAAACATAAGCTACATGAGGGAAGGGACTTTTTTGTTAATTCCAGGGTCAAGCAAGTATTAGGACCTTAAACATCATTTTTGTTTTGGAATAAATGAAAACAATGGATGATAGTTTGAAATAATACTACTCGTATTATTTCAAGCACAAATAAATTAACAAGGACCCTCCACTATATTTTATTGATGGAAGAAACATTCTATATATGTGTGAGTACAGTGTTCACAGACCAAATTAAGCTACTCAGCACTTAAGTTGTGGGATAGTGCAACTGAGGAATTGCATTCTTTGATTCCATTTGAATTAAATTTAAATAACTACATGTCTACAGTATTAGAAAATACAGAATAAAAAATCATAAGTGAAACATTATTACTAGATCCATTATCCTATCATATTAACACAAATATTTCATGTGGTTAAAATTAAAGAAGCTGGAATAGGTGAGACAGTAGAATAAATCAGACATAACATTTTTATGTTTAAACATGAATGTGCCACCAATGAAAATCCACATTATGTGCAATCATGGGATTTGAATAAGTTATATTACATGTATGTATAATATGTCAAAATATACTCTGCTGTCATGTATATCTAAAAAGAAAAGTAACAATAAATAAATTTTAAAAAATTAAATAAGCTGGGAACAGTAGTAGTGCCTGCATATAATCCCAGCCTTGGGAGGGTGAGACAGGAGGATGGCAAGTTCAAGACCATCATCAGCAACTTAGCAAAGCCCCAAGCACTTAGAAGACATGTCTAAATAAAAAATAGAAAGGTTTGGGATGTACCTCAGAAGTTAAGTGTATTTGGGTTCAATTCCTGGTTAACCGCCCCCCTTAATTTAAATAATCTTCTTTAAATTTTTGTCTAACTTGAAATGAGTGTCCAGTACTTCTACAGTAAGAAAAATATTATGTGAACTCCCAACAGCTTGCTTTGGGTCTGAAATATAGTTCAGTAGTAGAGTGCATGCCTAGCATACATGAGACCTGGGTTTGATCTTCAGCACTACAGAAAGAAAAAAATGCATTGCTTTGATTTTGGCTTATAATTAATTAATGTAATATTGAGAATTATGATCCTATATGAACATAAAACATACACATTTTTAAACTATTGAGAAAGAAAAATAAAAATAAATATAAGATAATTATTTTGTATTGAAACTAATTTATGAAATAATTATTTCTAATACTGGTGGATACTTTGGATGGATTTATTTAAATAACTGAAAATAACAGATTTGTCTAATTTTACATATATAAATTTGCCAATGAAATATTCAGGTGTAGACTATATGTGTTTTGTACACATAAATTTTCAATTAAGTTATTATTTATGATATTATGAAGTAGGAAATATTCTCAAATCAGAGTCTCATGAATTTACATAAAGTACATATATAATGCAGATTATTGCTGAAGTCAAATGTGAAATAAAACCATTAATTATTTTCTAAAAATAAATAACATAAAGAAAGGTTATTGTGTATATGCATTTGTGTATGAACAACTTATCACTCAAACCATCCATAGTCTTTATTTCACTGGGTTATGCATTACTAACATCTTTAATACCAGTGATGACACTAGATAAATTTACTAATATGTGTTCAAAGTAAAACTTAATGCTTCCTTATTTTTCCCCATTCTGAGGATTAGCTAAGAACATAGCTTCCCATTTTTTGAATTATACCTCCTTCTGCCTATGTTGAAAACTTTTATTGTACCAATTTCCTCCCTCTCTCTGGATTCAAACCACTTTATCTATCTATTTATCATCTATCTGTCATCTATCTATCATCTATTTATTCCTAGTACTGGGGATTTAACCAGTGGTGCTTATTCACTGAGCCACATCCCCAGTCCTTTTTATATTCTATTTAGAGCCAGAAAAAATTGCAAAGCTAATTTACTTACAGCTGCACTAAGTTATGGAGGCTGACTTGGAACTTGTGATCCCCCTGCCTCTGCCTCTTCAATGGCTTGAATTATATGAAGATTCCACTGGTTGCTGGCTCTAACCACTTTCTCTGTGTTTCTAATGTGCCCACATCTCTTGGAGTCTCTGCTCTCTATCACTTGCACATTTAGGTCAGAGGAAGAACAAAAGAGCCAGGCCAGTCCTGGATGCATCCAAGATGCCCTTGCCTATAAGAAAATAATATCCTACTTCTACTAACTAAAACATAAAATTAATGATTTCTGAGTTAGAACACATGGTCCAAACATGTGAATAAGTTTGATTTTGGTTAATGCACACCATAGTGTTCAGAAATGTAGGGTTTTCTCTACTTTTCTTTTTGCATTCACTACAAAGATCCTGAGATTTGATCTTTTCAATTAGACATAATTCTCAACACTGAATCTTTCAATGGAAACTAAGTGACTAAACAAGTTCCAGTCTATGATAAATTTTTCTGGACCCATAAAGACCTCGCATTAAAGTTGAAGTACATTAGAATGGTTAAGGAAAAGTCAATTCTATTGAGAATGTCATCATCAATATCTACTATGGGAATAGCTTGCTACCTCCTATCACCTGATGACAACAGAATTCCTTACTATAGGAGAAAGATTCAGAAATAATTTTGTGCAAATGAAATGTTTATTGTTTTTTTTTTTTGGTAAGGTAAAGAAGCATAGCAATTTAATATTTGAAGGAACTGATTTGTTCATTTGACTTTGATACTTTCTTGATGTTCAAAACAGTTTAACTCTTTAATCAGGACAATTACTTAATTCTTCCACATAAGTATTTGTATGTTGCATATGCATGGGATAGAAATTACAAATGAGCTACAGTGAACTAAGTTTTGCAAGCCACAGGTTATTTACTTTAAAAGAAGTGATTTTAAAATCTGTCATTAGAGTTCTATGTGTTGGTACAGAATTTTTGGAAATAGCCTTATGACTTAATTTCTGTAACCTGCTTAATTATCAGCATTTATTCAGAGGTCAATAATTGTGTATACTATATCATTCTTTAGTCATCCACAAAAAAACAGAACACAATCATAAATTAGTAGTAATATTAATGTAATTGACAACAATGCAATAAAATTACATTTAATTACTTTGATAATTTAGATAAAAATAAATCTCTAAATTGTGGATGTTTGGATGTTTCTGTATCAAACTTTATTAAATAATAATGAAATATATATAAAAGAAAACTAAGTACTGTAGAAAACAACAGTTTCTGAAAGGACCCAGAAAACCACTCTGGATGCAGGGACTCACACAAGAGACTTTATGAAGCAGAAGAGCAGAGTGTCTGCCCTTGAGGAAGAAGGAGAGGAAGATGGATATAGAGAGGGAGAGGGAGAAGGAGAGGGAGGTAGAGGTCATTAGATCCAAGGAAAGGTTACACTAGAGACACAGGAAGTCCTGAGGGTTCCACACACTCTCTAAGGCCTTAGTAGTAAAAACAGGTGTGCCTTCCCCTCGTTCTAGGTCATTATGACATCACAAACTATATGGGAGTTAAGGAGAAAGGCTGGGCAGGGCACCACACACTGCTGGACACTGTTCCAAGACCACCATGGAGAGAGGACACTGGGGAGCACAGGAGGCAAGGAAGATCTCATAAGTTCACAGATCAGCATGAAGGATGCATCAGAAGAGGGAACAACAGGAGAAGAGCGATTGCTACACTCATGTGAGTATTAAGGATATGAAATGTCCTGTGAGCCAGGTCTTCAGGTCAGCAGTACTCAGTCTCCTGTGCACTGTGGTTGAGCACGCTTCACATAGGAGTTCTTAGTCTTCTAAGGAGGAGTGTTTAAACTCCTCTCACACACTATTGTTCAGCATCTCCTGTGTCCCCTAGGAGAGTGTCCCTCTCCCACCAGTGCTCAATCTTTTCTGGTTCCTCTCCTCAGTCTCCCTTCCTCAGCATTACTCAGGGTCTTGAGAGTCCTGTGGGTCAGTGTCACTCTTCCACTAGTGCTCAGTACCCTCTGGGTATTGTGGGTGGACACACTTCACCTACAAGGGTTCACTCTCCAATGAGCCCTAGGCAACCTAATTTCTTTAGTGAACTCTCTGGGTGAGCCCCTTTCCTGCTAATGTCAGTATACCATCTCTGTCCTTTTCTGTGAGTCCAGGAAAATATGAATTTGGAAACATGGAAAGATGTCGGTACTCCCTCTTTCCAACAAACTCAATACCCTTTTGGTGCTGCCAAGCAGATAGCTTCCTCATCAATGCCTGAAAATATAAGACAATTTTAATCAATGTCAATTCCCACAACATTGAGGACCTCGTTCCACCACTCACAGTGTATAATTTTCATACCTTTTTTCAACTATTTGATCTCTTAAAAGTGATGTAGCATGCCAGTATTTCTGCCATCTCTCTGGGAGGTGGGTGCAAAGCATATATTTCAGTTTTTTCAGAATCTTTTCTTATATGACAATGACTATTCTCTTTTGACAAGAGAAAAAACCTTTCTAAGATTTCTGGGTCAGGAACAATGCACACCCTCAAGGGACAGTGTGAAATGTCATGAAAGACAATTAACCATCATCATGAAGGACTTCTTTAGACCTTTTATTTTGGAATTTCAGAGGTCATACTGAGGTTATTTTGTGAGCATCAGACGTCATAGTGATGGTGTTATGTCAGTATCAGTGGTCAGAGTGAGGTTATTATTTAAATGTCAGAGGCCAAATTGGAAAGATTATGGAATATAAGAAGTCACACTGAGAATATTATGTGAATGATGCTGGCCAAGTGAGGATGTAATGAGTGTTATAGGCCACAGTGTGGGTATTATGTGATTGTAAGAAATCAGAGTGAGGGCATTTTGTGAGAATCAGAGGTGAAGTGATAATACTGTGTAAATGTCAAATGCCACAGTGATGATATTATGTGAGGATAATGGGACATATTGTGGGTATTATGTGAGTGTCTCAGGTCATGCTGAGGGAGATATGTATTTAACAGAGGACAAAGGTCAAAGTGAGTTTAATATGTAAATGTTAGAGACTACTTTGAAGGTATGTGAGTATAGAAGGTTAGAATGAGGATATTATGTTATTGTCAGAGGTCACAGTACAGAAGTTATATCTGTGTCAGAGGTGAAAAGTTGGTATTATGTTAGTGTCAGAGGTTATAGAGAGGGTATATGTGTCAGAGATGAAAAGTTGGTATTATGTTAGTGTCAGAGGTTATAGAGAGGGTATATGTGTCAGAGATGACAGTGAGGGTATGATACCAGTGTCACAGGTCATAGAGAATGTATTACAGAATGTTTAGAGGACACAGAAAAGATATTATGTAAATTTCAGAGGTCAAACTGAGGCTATTATGTGAATTTTTAAGATGCAGTGAGGATATTTTATGTTGTCAGAGGGAAAATAAGGATATAATGTGAGTTTCAGATATAACAGTGAGGGTATTATGTGAGTGTTAGAGGCTACACTGAGGACATTATGTGACAGTCAATGGCCACAGTTGGGTTATTAAGAGACTGACACAGGCCACAGTGAGGGAATTATGTGAGTATCAGATGTTAGGTGAGGATATTATGTGAATGTCAGAGGACACATTCCTATGTGAGTATAAGAAGCCCCAGTGAAGGTACTCCACGTCAAAGACCACAGTGAGGGTGTTTTATGTGTATCAAAAGCTACAATTAGTCTATTTTTTCAACAGAGGGGTCACAATGAAGGTATCATGTGATTATCAAAGGTCATAGTAAAGGTATGTCAGGGGCGGGCTCTGAGGGCCCCAGAGCCGCACCGTGGCCTGATATCTAAGATGGCACCTGGCAGCTTGCCAGACATAGCTGCACTAATATTCAAGTTTTAGGAAGTAACTCTTGTTGGCTGTTGTACATGCAGCAACACTGGTATCTGCCTGGAGACTGTTCCTTGATAGGCTGACATTCCTGGTAGTCTACTCTCTGATAGGCTGATGTTCTCAATATAAGTCTGAGACTTGTGGAATAAAGCCCTTTTGGTTCCTGTGATCAAGAAGAGCGTACGTGTTGTGATTGTCCCCGTGGGCGGTGGGCGATCATAAGTGGTGCTGAAATCCGGGAACTCAAGTTACAAAGAAGGAACTGATCAGGTAAATACAGGGAAAGTAAAGTACAGTCTGGCCAGGTTAAAGTTCGCAGGATAAGCGACGAGTTAAAGTTCACTGGATAAACGACAAGTTAAAGTTCACAAAATAAGTGACGAGTTAAAGTTCGCTGGATAAGCGACGAGTTAAAGTTCGCAGGATAAGTGATGAGTTAAAGTTCGCTGGATAAGAGATGAGTTAAAGTTCACGGGATAAGCAATGAGTTAAAGTTTGCGGGATAAGCGATGAGTTAAAGTTCACGGGATAAGCGATGAGTTAAAGTTTGCGGGATAATCGACGGAGATTGAGTGTAAGTGTCTTCACTTTTGTTTTGCTAGTTAAAGTGCTTTACATTCTGTTAGTTTAATAGAGAAATATGGGCACTGAAATGTAACAAATGCGCATGGAAGGTCCCTTAAAGGATTTGCTCCGGGCCAATGGAATTCCTCTTAAAACTAAAACAGCCCGAAACTTTTTACGCACAGTGGAAGATATTGCGCCATGGTTCTTGGACGAGGGATTACTGAATATCCCTCAATGGGAGCTTCTAGGGGAAGATTTGAGAGCTACAGAGAGAGTAAAACCATTACCCCTGGGAAACATGGCCATATGGATGTTAGTTAGAGGGTGTTTAGATACTCTTAATACCAAATGCAGAGATGCAATAAAACAAGGGGAAGAGGTTTTGGAGGAAATAAAAGAGGAAAGGTCTAAAGCATCAGAAAGGGCGTCAATAAGATCAGAGACAGACAAGGAAAATGAAACTGGGTGTGAGGATAGTTCAGATGAAGAGGAGGATTTACTATTTAGAACAAAAAATCTTGCTATTACAGGATCTACTAAAGAAAAGATGGGGCAAACACACACCACACATAGTGACCCTGCGCTCTCAGCTCTTAGACTCATGCTGAAGAGTAGCAGCCTTGAGTGGTCTGATACACAGGCAGAAAAAGCCTGGGACACCTTTAAGAGGGAAATCCATTTAGGGGAGGGTCCCCCATTAGGAGTCTGTCCTATGTTATCCGCCCTTAAGGCCTGCTTCTCTCCAGGACCTCCCAAAGGGGGCTCCAATTTCTCCCCAAAGAGCCGTCGCCTAAAGAACTGCCAGCTCCTCCCGTTGCATCTCCTTCCAGAAAATTGCCACATAGTAAACAACATTGGGAGACCTTTAATGAGGAGCCCAATCCATCTCAATCTGCTCCTCCCAAGGTTGAGGAACCAGGAGGGCAGCCAGCCTCTACACATAGGGAGGTCCCACTACCGCCCCAGGGAGGCTCATTGCTGCCATCTTGTATTCTGGGGCCACATCAGACTCCAATGAATGCCCTCACCCTCCTCCTTCTGGATGGCAGGAAATCTTCCTGGTGGCCATTTTATGATACTGGGCAAGAATTCACAGACTCTAACCTCCCCCCTCCCTTTATGGCCCTCCCGATAAATGTTAAAATGTTAGTTTTGGAAGGAATGACTACCGATCACAAATTGGCCTGTGCAGGAATGAAAGATGGCTCCATGGGAAGGTGGATTGTGGCTACCAAAGATATTGGCCACAGCTTCCACAAGTGAGCGGGCAGATGGAAAGGGATTCCTTATCTTCAAGTCTCTTCTTTCTTGCGCTTCTCTGCTCTTCCTGCAAACTTGAATGCCTCCTTCTTCTCCCCCTCTTAATCCCTCCTCCTCCTCCAACTTTGACTCAGCTGTTTCTGCTTCCATTCCCCAGTCCAGCCCACCTAGTCCTCCTGCCACGAGGTCCCACATATACCGGTGTGGAGGGAGTAACCAGCCCAACCATCAGTGGCATGTCCTAGTAAGGAGTATGATATAGTAGCCCCAGTCCCCACAAATATTGGGAGATAATTGTTTCACAATTTTCTGCATCCAAACCTGAATTGATTACTAACCAGAATTAAGGGTTAAAATGCCCTAGGCATCAAGTTTCTGCTGGAACATTTTAGCCCCTTTCAGACCCAAATCTCAGTCAAGGCTTACATTGAAATGTAAATGGAGAAAGCCTGAAGGCTCAGTAGGAGACCGTGTCTCAAACCCAAGAGAAAAAAAAAAAAAAAAAGA
The DNA here is from genome assembly GCF_902686445.1 of Sciurus carolinensis. NCBI lineage: Eukaryota > Metazoa > Chordata > Mammalia > Rodentia > Sciuridae > Sciurus > Sciurus carolinensis. The sequence continues at coordinate 43,603 of NW_025920338.1, forward strand.
GCAAAATGTCTTACCTGAACTCCAACAAAAATAAATTTTATGGTGCTTTACTAAAGTAATTAACGGCCGTATCATTTTTCCCGTATCATTTTTCCAGGACTCTTGTTTTTTTTTTGAATTCTACATATTTTTTGAGCTCATGACTTTTTTGATCAGTTCTATTTTTTTTATTCAACTAGAGTTTTGAACATCTGTTACATTGCAATGGAGATTCACCTATAAAGTTTCAAGGCCTTTGATTTTGTGTTATGTGTATGTCGTGCTGTCTAATGTCATGTTTTGTCTGTATCAAAATTGAGCGCTCCTAAAATTAAAATTTAAAATTGGATCCAAATATTTTTAATTCACGTGATTTAAAGAGGTTCAATTTAAATTGGGTAAACTAATAGAAGTAAAATGTCTTAAAAATAACTTGGGAGTATCTAGGTGGTCAAACTAATAAAATGTTGATGTAGAGTACTATAAATAACAAAATATTTAATCTTGTTAAAATAGAGTAATTTATCTAAATTCAGAAATTTCATAAGAGTTGTTTCAGAAGGTGAAGAAAAAGGGGTCAACAGGAAAGAGAAAATAAAAGGTTCTAAGTATGGAAATATATTTAGTAAAAGGGAAAAGGAAATGTTTCTGGGTAAGAAAGTGCTTGTGTGATGAAATAAATGAGGGTCTAAGTAAGTGCTAAGAAAGTCTATGTAAGTAAAGGGCAAGTTTCAACAAGTTTGCATGTAACTAAGTTGGTTGTATGTATGTGAAACATTTAAAGCTATTTAAGGTTTTTCCTAAGGTGAAATACTAAAGTTCTAGTATAAACCAAAGTTTAATTTATATGGTAAAATGACATGGTAAAATAACAAGTATTTCTTAGAAACACTAATTTACTCTTAACTTTGTGTCTATTAAGTTTTATTCTTTATAAAAATTAGTCTTAAAAATAGGGGTTTATACAATTATGTTTAAGCAACTCTTAGAGTATTGTACTACGTTATAGAGTCTAAAATTTTCTTTAAAAACTAAATTTGGAAACAACCAATTTCTCACTAAATTTGAAATAACTCTAACCACAGGTATACCTTATAACCCACAAGGACAAGGTATTGTTGAATGTGCACATCTCACATGAAAAATACTCTTTATAAACAAAAAGGGGGAATAGGGGAGACCTTCAGGTCACCTAAAGATAAACTTTCTCTTTGCCTCTTTATTTTAAATTTTTTAACTCTGAATAATGAGGGTCACTCTGCTGTTGAGAGACATGGCAACCATAAACAACATGATAGAGTGATGGTAAAATGGAACGATGTTCTTACAGGACAATGGAACAGCCCAGACCCGGTGCTTTACTGGAGCCGCAGCTTGGTTTGTGTGTTTCCACAGGATAAAACATCACCTATCTGGGTTCCTGAGCAACTAACTCGACCAGTGCCAATGCTACCAACAAGTAAATCAGACCAACAAAATGAAGATGCTGAACATACTCCTGATGACCATGATGCTCGTAGCCTTTCCCCCCTTGAACTAACTTACAACCTCTTTTTAGTCTCTTAGGAGGAACAGTTCAACTATGTACCTATTCCACCCACCCCAGTTTGTGTGTTTCCCCCTTTTACGTTTCTGCTAACTAATGAAACAACTGCTTCTCTCAATTGTACTTCAGATTTATGCTATCTCTCTCAATGTTGGAATGCTTCTAGGTTCCCGCTGGCAGTCTTAATGTGTGTTCCTACCTTCCTACCAGTCCCAGTCTCTGTTACAGATGCATAATTGCCAGTGTTACTATCAAGAAACAGGAGAGATTTTGGCATCACAGCAGCCGTGGTCACCACGGTAGCAATTTCTGCAGTGGCAGCCGCAACCGCAGCAGCAGCATTGACACAACCATACAGACAGCAACAACAATCACTTGGCGGAAAATACAGCTGCAGCCTTACAGACTAAAGAGACCCTAAACCAACATCTAACAGCAGGCATACTCCTTGTAAATCAAAGAGTGGACTTACTACAAGAACAAGTGGATATCTTGCAAGAACTTTTGGGACTGGGATGTGTTTATCCTTTAAGAGCAGTGTGTGTCACCCCTATTGCTTATAATAACCTTAGCTCTGTGGTTATGTTATCTAAAAATCTCTCTGTCTACCTTACTGGTAATTGGTCATCTACATTTGAAACTCAGCGTCAAAGCCACCAGGGTTCAAGTTGCATCTGTATCTGAGATGTTCTCTTTGTTAACAGTGGGCTGGAACAGTAGCTGTTCTGATTATTATCTGCTTAGGGATAGCCTATGTTATACACAGCCAAATCAGAGCTCACCAAGATGCCCGATGTCATCAACGGGCTATAGTACAGACTTTGACAGCCATTGAGACAGGCACATCCCCCCAAGTATGGCTAAGCATGCTGTACCAGTAGTCAAAGATGGGTAAGATCCGTGGAAATGCATACCAATCTAAGGCAGGGTTCTGACGCCTGGAGGTCAGAATTCCAATGACGGGTAAGGATGTAATTTGCCATGGACAACCTAAGACAGGCATGGTTCCAAGTCATCTTTTCTTTATTTAAAGAATAAGGGGGAGATGTCAGGGGTGGGCTCTGAGGGTCCCAGAGCTGCACCGTGGCCTGATCTCTAAGATGGCGCCTGGCAGTTTGCCAGACATAGCTGCACTCATATTCAAGTTTTAGGAAGTAACTCTGGTTGGCTGTTGTACATGAGGCAATCCTGGTATCTTCCTGGAGACTGTTCCTTGATAGGCTGACTTTCCTGGTAGTCTACTCTCTGATAGTCTGATGTTCTCAATATAAGTCTGAGACTTGTGGAATAAAGCCCTTTTGGTTCCTGTGATCAAGAAGAGCGTACATGTTGTGATTGTCCCCGTGGGTAGTGGGCGATCATAAGTGGTGCTGTGATCACCTTGTGACAGGTATCTGTGACTGCTTCAAGTATTCATGATGAAATGTCCAAAAGAAGAGCTGGTGTTGGTCAGCTTGCAACAAAGAAGATATTCTGATGGCAAAAATCTAAGGAAACATCCTAAAATTCATGCATAATGAGGGTATTTCATTTTAAACACTCCTATAAGAGTGGACAAAATCTGAAATCTAACAATATCAAGTGCTGAGAAAGAGAAGAACAGGGAGTCTCATACATTCCCCAAGGGATACTGTGGAAGACAATTTGCCATTTCCTTGCAAAACCAAACATATTGCCCATATGATCCTGCAATCATATTCCTGGTTACATATCCAATGTAGTGAAAAGCATATGGCCATCAAAAAACTGACATATAAAAGTTCACGACTTCTTCATTCATTATTGCCATGAACAGGAAGCAACCAATGTAAGCTTCAGTAAGTAGACACATAGATGACTAACCCACCAATAAAATTAGGTGCCATTTGACAATAAAATAAGAAATGAGCAAACACAAAAGACAAAAATGACTTGCTAAGAAAAACAATTGGTCCAAAAGAACACACCTTTGTTATTAAAACTGGGTGACCTTCTGGACAATGTGAAACAATGAACAACAGAAGGTTAGTGGTTGCTAGGTATTCAGGGGAATAGAAGAGAACAAAGAGGTATAGAATGGAAACTTTGGGGATGCTGAGCCTATTTTGTAATATCCTGTAAGAGTGGATATTCAAGACTGGTTTTCTCAGTCCTTATGCAGCTGTACAACTAGTTTAGAATGCTGTACCAACATTGGAAAGATTGCATTGGTTTGAGAATTTTAACAAATGTGTCACAGTGATACAGAATGTGAACAATGGAGGACATGGTGTCTTGGCACTGCTCAGCCTTACCCTAAGGAATGACCAGGCCTCACCAACTGAACATGATGCTAGTGTACTGACAATTAATGACCCAAAACTACTCTGTATTTTCCTTAGTATATTTCCCTATGATATTTTGGTGGTCCTTTTGCACCAGTAGATTCATCAAATCCATTCTTAAAATTTTCAATCCCTTCATGGGGAACAATGAGCAAATGGAGGAAGACCAGGATATAGCACTCAAGGAAGCTGACACCCACTCATTCACTATAAACTCTATTGAACTTTCTGTTCCATAACTAGGGATGCCTTGGATACTAAGAAAAATTTGCTACAATGGAATTTGCCACCACTCATGTTAGAGAAAAAAGTTACTAGTGATGGGATTTTTGGTTGCCCACCTCACTACCCACAAGTTATTCATTACATGTGTCTGGCTAGATGCAGAGATATGTTTAAGTAGCTCTAAGATGGCAGCTGGCATTGAGCCATGAGGTGGTGCATAATTAGTGTTAATAAGGTGCAATCTCTTAAAACCTTTTGCCTAATTAGTTAATGTCTCCTTTGTGCTAGTGGTCAACAGATGTTCCTCATTCTTTCTTGATTGGTACCATGGGGCATGCTTCAATTGTACTAATCCTAAGCTAATTGGCTGCTTTAGGTATATAAGACATTCTCTTCACCTGGGCTGGGGTCATCGTGGGTCACAGGTTGCAGGACGCAGGCTGCAGGATGCAGGTTGCAGGATGCAGGCTCTACGCCATTCGCCACACCCCACACCTCCAAGAAGCGACTCACCTCTAAGAAGCAGACCTCTGAAAGTGTAGCTTCTCTGAAAGCATAGCATCTCTAAAATTAAGCAAAACCTCTCTTCCTCTAAGCAAAGTCTCTTTTCCTCTAAGCAAAGTCTCTCTTCCTCTAAGCAAAGCCTCTCTTCCTCTATAAACTAGTGAATATAGGAAAAGTAGTTCATTCCCAGTCCACCTCTGATAAATTCCCATGGGATTGTTGCTGCAGGCGGCAACAGCTAGAAATTCAGCAAGACATTTCATGTACTGTGTGGTGCACATTGCAGGACAAATAAAGTGTGGCTTATATTATTGTGAAACACAGAATTCTTCGTTACAGGAGTAGAAGATATTTGAAAGAAAGAGTTAACAGGAAAGACATTCTCTTCTGCTGTCAGTAAGGTGGGAAGGAGACAGTCCCAGTTGAAAGATATCCCAAGTTGTCCCACATTCTGCTTGTGGCTAAGGCAGAATATACACTACCTGGAGAAATTATCTCCATGCTTAAGTGTGGTTCATCTAGGTTCCATCAGAGATCCTATCTTTAAAAAGGTTCCATCAGAGATCCTATCTTTAAAAATGAGAAGAGATCCACTTCATATTCAAACATGACTTGAGTGAGAGGTGGTGGAGGAGAATAACATGGGGACTAGTGGAGAAACCAGTGATTGATGGAAATAAGGAACACTGCAATGACCAAAGGATCCTGAGGAAGGCTGAAAATAATGTAGTCTAACACCCTGAGTCACAGATGATTTAAACATACCACTTCAAAAGGCTTTCATGATGTTTTAGATATTTTATCTTACCTGAATTGAATGCACTAAAATTGGCATAGGTCATTTATATGTATGAACATGGACATCACAGAACAGAACCGAGGGCTGTGTGCTAATGAACAAATGTGGCCCATAAAATACAAGGACTGGTGGGTGTTTGATGATTATTTTTCTATTTCTTCTGCCAATTTTATCTTGGAAGCACAATAAAATATGCTAAATGTGTGAATAAAGAAGTATGTCAGCTGACTTGATCAATATTTTGGAAAATGTCAACATCTGTAATGCTTCTGTATGTATAATTTTAAAAATATACATTTCCCAACATCATAACAAAGTATCTTACACAGCTCTGAATTTTTAAGTGGTATCTCCTGTTTGTGAATTTTTAGCATTTATAATTTTTCTTTGTATAGAACAACATGGTCCAAAGAAACAAAAGTAATTAATCCTTACACCCATAATTTGCAGGCAATTGTTTTTGAATATGTGACAGAAAATATTTTATCATGTTATATTATCATATTTATAACATATAAATTAAATTCTGCTCTTTACAAAGAGAAATCAAAAAAAAATGAATTATTGGTACTGGTGATTGAACCCAAAGGCACCTAACCACTGAAGCACATTCCCATCCACTTTTATTTTTATGTATATATATATATATATATATATATATATATATATGTATATATATGTACATATATATTGATCATCTTCTACAAGATGGCAAAAAAAAACTCCCTTTTATAGCTGGGGAATAATTCCATATGTAAATTTAAGATTTTTATGAAGAAAAAAATATGCTGCTTGAAAAGCAAGTACTGAAGTTCTTTCTAATTTCTAAAACTTCCATTAACCAGGACAGCAGAAAAGTAGGCAGATACCGGTGAACTCATGAAAAAATCATAAGTGCAGTTCAGCCAACATCTACTGTCTAATAAGCAGTTAGAATTTCTTAAAAGAGAAAACCCCATATAAAGCAGAGATATGTACTGGTGGGGTGAGAAAGGTGTTATTGAAATGTTGGGGAAGAGTTGGGAAGTGCAATTGGAGAAGCAGGCCAGGGTCAGATCCAGAAGGAGAACTTTATCTCACAGGAAAGGATTGGGGGCAGCTAAGTTTGTTTTAGAATAATTGAGCAGCTGATACTTTGCAAGGATGACAACTTTAGATAAGATGCCTAAAGGTGTCAGAAACAAGAAGCAAAGACAGGTAGTCCTTGTAGATAGGTAATCAGGTGTGAAGATGGAGGCAAGTTAAGTGTCTGGAAAGTGGAAGGCCAAATCTGGGTGATTGCAATGTTAATGGATCCAAAGTCCTTCAGCCAGAGCCTCCACCCTTACAAAAATAACCTGTTCCTGCTACATCTATTACTAAGATGTTTGTACATGTTTGTCCAGGAATTGTTCTTCCCTGCAGAGAGTTGTAGAAGTTCCTAATTAATGCCTACTGGGCTGCTACTTGCCTGGATTACTCTCCCTTGGCCCTTCCAACCCACCTGCTTCTCAGCATTTCACCATCACACCTGCATCTCCTGGGCCTACACAGGAAGGAGAGAAAAGGGGAAGAGGGCAGGAGAACAAAGAAAACCTGAAATGTATAAAAGTGGCAAGATGTTCTCACTTCTTGGGATATCAGGACACCAACTCTATGTTACTATTGTTTAAATAAAACTTGCTTTCTACATTTCCCTCAGCAAGTTTCTCTAATGTTCAAACTTTAATATTTCAGAAACAGAATTTTTTACTGATAAGTGGGATTTCATCAGTGCTTTTTGTCTGTTTATTGTCTGAATTCTTGGGTCAGAGCAGTGGAATATTTGTCATCACTAGAGTGGAAGTAAGGATTCTTGGCTGCTTTTTTCATGCTTACGTCCTCTCTGCCTAGAAAAAATTCTGATAGATAATAGTTTTATTTTAAATGAAAGTATAATACTTTTTCATATATAAAACTAAATGTTAGCACTGTCAAAACCCAAATGTACTACATCCATACCAAACTATCTTTTAGACAGAGGCTTGGCAACACACCAATCTGAGTGACAGGCATCACTCCTTTTCCTGCTTTACAGATGCAGTGAATCCCCCAAGTTCACTCACAGCATGGGTCAAGGACACCTTCCCCATTTATACTTCTCTCACTGTCCAGGCACCAGCAAGCCCCTGTCCATGGGTGAGTAAGTTGGATTGTGGCATTCAAACCAGACTCCAGCAAGTGACAGCCACACCATGTGTTTACCATCTGTGGACCTCCAGGTTATATCACCTACACAGCAGACACCAGGTAAGTCTCTGTGAACATGCCTGGGACAATGGTCACTCACTAAAAGCAATGTCTCTGTGGAAATATTTCCCAAGACCCCTCCCAGAAAACCCAGGGACCCAAACCCACCTGAATTAACAGAAATTCCACAGCATCCTGTGAGAATTAGGATGAAGGAAGACTGGGCCATGACATCTTAATCCTTCCTCCATTTTCTAATTCTAAAAGTGGAAAAGTGAGGCTCTAAAAGAAAATTCTGAGCTCACCTCCAGGGCAGGAGGAGCCCAAGATTTCTGCTTTCATATTGATTTCTGACAGAATTTCAAAAACTTACAAGACTCTCTGGACTCCCTTCACCTGGCACCATACACCCACCACACCTCTACTAATCTGCAGGGCTCCTGGATTCCACAATGATCTCACCTGAGAAGCCCTGGGCAGGGTGCACCTCCACATGCTTTCTTTAGGCCCTGTATATTGAGCTGCTGCTAAGGACTGGGTTTCACAGGCTCCTCTCAGCTGTGCTCCACTAGTTCTATTTCCTGGGCTCCACCCCACCAGCTCAGCCAATTTTCTGGGTCACACTGGGCCCCAGGCAACTCTGAGGGATGCTCACTGCCCATCTCTTCAGCTCTACTCAATTTTGTGCCTTAGGCTCCACCCAACAATCATGCTCCACTTGGTCTACTCTGCAACACCACACCCATTTCACTCACTAGCTCCACTGCATTCTGGACACTTGGCTCCTCCTCTTCTGGCCTGTTTAACATACATGAATTGCATGTTTCCCCTCTAGCCCTGGAATATTTGTAGTCTAGCTTATCACAGTTACTCCCACATCCACTAGCATCCCAAATGACTCACCTCATGATTCAGATGCAATGTTGTATTGTGTTAAACAGTATATATGTTACTCATATTTTGGATGCAATATTATTTTGTGTTAAGCAGTGCAAAAATTTTGTAAAATTGTATTTCAAAAGAAGGCAAAGATCAGCTTCACAAATGAAACACCATACCTGAGATTTCTCAATAGTCCAACCTCACCTGAGGTAAGACTCTTTCACCTTACTCCACGTTAGGATGATTTTAAAGTAGGCTAGACTCAAGCCCATTGAAAGTCTTGTTCAAAGGATAAATTTGTATTGTAAAATTACTGTGATCTCAAAATAAACAGGAGATATATAAGTAGATAAGGTTTGACATTCTGAATATTTTTTGGATTATAGAGATTACAAAAAATGAATATGTTGCTACAATTAATTTCACTTTATATTTTTCTTGTTAATTTTATAACTGTTGCTGGCTAATGTTTTACAGAGGTACCACCTGAAGAACCTCTAATAGAACAACCTGAGATAATTTTAGATAATAAGCCATCATCTGTAGGACAGACAGGATATAAGACTAACTTCCAGTGCTAATATTGACTCCAAAATAATGCAAAGTGTAAGTATAATTAAAACCCACAACTCTAAAGAGACTAGATTAAAACCCAAATTTAAAACTGGTAAAACAAAAAACTGGTAAAAAAAAAAACTTGGAGAATAAAGCCAAGGATGTAAAAGGATCAAGGAAAAAAGCAACCAATATTTGACCCTTGGCCCCTGAGGTCAGCAATATCCAGATAAGGATGGTACCTTTATAAGGGCCCTGCAAATCTGGTGAATCAACATATCTGCTGATCATTGAGACTGAGAGGGTCCTACAGGTTAGGAAGCTAATCAGTGCACATGATAAAACGAGAAGGGTCACAGAAAAGGGAAATGTCCTTGATGTTTTTAGGAGAAGTCACATATTGTCAGTACAACCTTGACCCACCATGGCAGATGGCATTACTTGTAGAGGAAATCTGAAGGAGTCAAAAGGTTTCACACATGTTTCCAAAAGTGATTCTGAGAAACCACAGCTGACATTTAAAAACAGATAAGCACAATGTCAGTTTTGAACAACATCAACTCAAACACCTGGGAGGAAAGTATAGCCAAAGCACAGTTCTACATGAATACTTAATTAAAAAAAATGCTTTAAAAAAACATAAAGATTTACACTTGTGACAGATCTAACAAATGTAAGTGCAACTGGGTATTATAAAGGAAGGGTTTTTGTGGGATTGTCTAATATATAATTATCACAGAAGACTCTGGAGACAGAAGAGTGTCCTGCATTTCAGAGAATGACTAAAATACTAATTGCTTTTTCATTGTTTATAAAAATGTAAACCTTTGCTGTCTTTTTCATTGTTGTCCAAGCATGATCCTTGCCCTGTCCAGTCACTGTCACCAGTCATTATGGACCTCTGTACAACTGTGATGCTCAGTACCCTTAACTGTCCATGACTCACCTGAGGGACAGCAAGGACTTTGGGTTTCTTACCCAAAACTTCACCCTCTCTCAGCAGGAATCAACATGGAGATGTCCTCACCCATTTTACAAAATAAATGAAATGTAGAAATGAGAGTGGGGAAATGTAACCATGGTTAATTTTACCATTTTATTTTAGCCCTTGCTGCTTATTTTAAAAGGGACATGTTTTTCTTTTCTCTTCACTCTCTCCCCGCACTTCAAAATCTGGGTTCAAGAGACAAGATATTCTTGAAGTACATGTGCACCAGAGAAAAGAGACATCACCAGAAGATGTAGGAAGTGACTATCTCCCAATTTAAAAAGTGAAATTAAGAAAGCATCAGGGTTCACCTTGGACCCCCTTCCAGCGCACACCTGGAGAGAGACTTTGAAAAGCATCTTTAAAGCCCTTCATTTCCCCTGAAGGACAAAACCACAGCCTCTGGAACTGGAGTTCCCTGTGTGTTCTCCTTTGATAGAAAAACAGTAAAACATTTTTTTTCCTTTTCTGAAATTATTCCTCATTAAAGTGGCATGAATTGGTATCAAGAACAAGGACCAAGTTTTTGGTAACAGGATGTGTCCACCTCAAATATGCCTACAGAGAAGATAAAAAAGTAAAGTTCTCCATTGAATAAGGTAATTTATATATAACAGAAAGCAGTGTGTTCTAGAGGTTCAGTGAGAAGAATCTGATGATGACAACTGAGGTTGTCCTGATGTACAAAATTATGATTTGGAGGAATGACTGTTGCTGAATAAAATTTTCATTTACTTGCTTACTGCACAAACTGGAATGACATAATGGCTTCTTATACACTCTGCCAGTGTTTTAATGCCAGTTCTCTACCACTAACCATGTCCCAGCCCTTGAATCGACATTGAAATGAGGAATTATACCCTTTTCTATTTACATAGAAATATTTAAATAAAATGATGGTTCTAGAGATCAAAAAGGGTGAGATAAAAATAGGAAATGTCAGTAAAAATGTTACTGCTCTCAAACACGTCTGTATTTCTTTCCATAAACACATCATTTGCTTCAACATCCTTGTGAAGGTCAACTAACATGCCAGAGATATTGCTTTAGAAAATGCTTCTTGTCCCCAAGCACGCATCGGGATCTGAGCAAACACATTTCTGCTTTGCCTCCACATTATCTCTGTCCTTGTGAGCCTTAAGTCCTGGATCACTGCTCCCTTAATCACTCATTTGGCTCTAACATGCATCTTCATGCTCTTCCCCCAAGGAATTTTGGTACCTACAGACTTTTGGGATGCACAGATCTTTCCAGGTGATTTCAAATGCAAAGTTCTTGCCTTTGTGCACAAGGCCATTAGGGATTCTGAGTCTGTACCACCTATGTTCTGAGTGCACTTCGGGTTATAACCATCAGCCACAGTGGCTCCTCGTTGAACAACTTCAAATTTAATTCCACAAATTTCATTCTGTTATTAATTGTTTTCTTGTGGATTCTCATGACGTCCACCTATAGCAGTATGTTTTTTTTTATATCGTGGCCACAACAAATAAGACCCAGCAAGGTTTCCTGTTTGTCAGTGATCACTGCTACTTTCTGCCCATGAGCCATATCCACAGGGGCCTATTCTTTACCATGAAGTTGTTTAAAGATATATTCTTTGTTGGCCTTATAGTTCTTTTAGAGGATACATGATAATTCTCTTGTACAGACATAAACAGTGGGATATAGCTCCAGGTATTCTTCCAGAAGCTCCCCAGAAAAAAGGACCAATAAAACCATTTGGCTGTTTATCAACTATTTTTTTTCCTGTACTGTTCACACTCCATCATGTTGGTGTTCATGAGCATGACATTTACATATGACTTCATCATGGTGTGCATCCACAATTCTGTGGCCAAAGGCAATGGCAAGTCAGTCCTTTGGTGCTGATCAGTGCGGAGCTCAAATGATAAAATTTATGCAAACCAAATGCAGGAATAAAGGTCAGCTTATGTCAAAATATCTAAGACAACTTTGCAACTTGTATTAAATATTACTCTTTTACAGAATTATACCTGTGGACAAAGTTATTTATTGTTATACATCCAATTTTGTCAGTAAATGTAATCTACATTACTAGTCAGAACATGAGTATAATTTTATATCTGTATCATTGTATTGACTTAAATCTATTGATTTTTAGTTTCAAAAAATTTTATCTTATTTATAATACAGATATTTTCATTTGTTTCTATATTTTATTTCTTAAAATTATCTTTAAAATGTTCTACTTGTGGTATATTGTTCATTTTGTGTAAAAATAGCTGTGCTGTAGTCATCCAAAATCTATTGTAGCATGTGAAGTACACCTGTGAGCCGTGCTACTCAGTAGGGTGAGGCAGAAGCATTTGAAGTTTGAGGCCACTCTAGGTAAGGTCATGAGACCATGTCCCAAAGCAAAAAAAAAAAAAAAAAAAAAAAGCAAACAAAAAAAAACACAAGAAACAAAAAGGGCTGAAACTCTCCCAGGTTCATTTTCCTGTATAAAAAATAAACAAAAACAAGTACCAATAAAACCAAAAGGAAAGAGAGAAGAGAGAAGAGAGAGAGAGTGAGAGAGCAAGAGAGAGAGAGAGAGACAATGAAACAATGAACAAAAATGTGAATCATCTTTATACTTACTAGGGTGGCTACAATTTTTTAAAATGGAAAAAACAAGAGTTGTTATCTGTGGAGATGTTTATTTGTGCATAGAAGTTGCTGCCTTGTAGTGTGCCAGGGCTTCCCATGATTCTTTCCCCATTCTTTCTCTTCTCCTGGAATATGGAGCCACCATCTGCTCCACGGTGGCTAGGACAAAATGAGGGTATTATGTGTGTCAATGCTCACAGTGAGGATACTATGTATATGTTAAAGTCCACAGTGAAGGTATTGTGAGTATCAGTGATCACAGTAATAATAATTTGTTTCTGAGGTAACAGGATAAAATGTGAGTTTCAGAGGTGATATTGATGGTATTATGTGTGTGTGAGTGGTCAGAATAGGATATTATGTGAGTTTCAGATGTCAGTGAAGATATTATGTGAATGTAAAATGCCACATTGAGTTTCATAATTGAGAGTCAGAGGTCATGTGAGGGTATAATTTTAGTGTCAGAGACCAAGTGAGGATATTATGTGACTATCAGAGGTCACTGTGATGATAATATGTGAGCATCAAAGGTCACAGTTAAATTATTGTCAATCTCAATGGCTATACTGAGTGTATTATGAGAGAATCAGAGGGCACAGTGAGATATTATGTGAGTTTCACAGAGTGTCAACATTAGGGGTCATAGTAAGGACAGCATGTGAGTGTCATAAGTCACAATGAGGGTATTATGTGAGTGTCAGAGGCCACAGTGAGGGTATTATGTGCGTATCACAAGTTACAGTGAGGGTAAATTTTGGTTATAAGAAGCTAAAATGAAGGTAATATACAATTGTCAGAGGTCTCAGAATAAACAAGTGTCAGAGGCCACAGTGATCATATTATCTCGGGGTCAGAAATCAATGTAGTATGTTACATAAGTTTTAGCAGTCATAGTGAGGGTAGGATTTCAGGGTCAGAGGCCTTGGTGTCAATATTATATGAGTTTCAGAATCCAAATTTGGATATTATATCAGTTTCAAAGGCCATGTGGGGGTATTATGTGAGTGTCAGAGGCCACAATAAGGGCCTTATTTGGTGCAACCACTCTAGAAAATGGTATGGAAATTGAACAGAAAACTTGGAATGGAACCAGCATTTCACCAAGTTGAAAAATTCCTTGGCTTATACACAGAAGTTTTAAAATCAGCATAATATAGCGATGCAGTCCATCAATATTTATAGCAGTTCAATTCCTCAATAGCTAAGATATGGAACCAAAGGAGGTTCCCTTTAACTAGTGAATGGACAATGAAACTGTGGTACATATACACAATGGAGTTTTACTTAGACATAAAAAAGAAATTATGGCATTTGCAATAAATGGATGAAACTGGAGTCTATCATGCTAATAAGCCAATTCCCATAAACAAAAGAAATGTGGATTCAGACTCACAATTTGTAGGTGGGAGGTTTACTGGATTAGACAGAGTGGAATGGAGGGAAAGGGAGAAGGGATAGAAATGGGAAAGACATAGTGAAGTGTATATAAATTTTCTATGTTCACATTGAATACATGACCAGTGTAATGCCACATCATGTACAACAACAAAAATGGGTAGTTATTCTTCATGTTTTATGATATGACAAAATGCATTCTACTGTCATACACAACTCAAAAAAACAAATATAAAAAAATGAAAGAATTAAGAAGTTATACTGGGGTTATTTTATAAATGTCAGAAGCCACATAGGGATATATGTGAGTGTATAATTATAAATAAAATAAATCATCTTTAATCTCTTTATTCTCCTGTTACCTAGTCAAACCATCATATTATATAACATTAATTCTATAAATGCACAGGCCAATGGTGGAAAGTTCTGTTAAATGGCCTCAAGTCCTCCTCAAATCTCAGGGTCTTAAAAACTGCTTTTGCTAAAAAGCAATGATTCCTCACTAAGGCCTACAGATACCCAGTGGAAGAAACAACTGGCCCCACTGTGTGTACACACATGTGCATGCACCCACACATACACACATACTTATGTTTATTTATTGGTTTATAATAATAAAAGCCTAGCAAAGAGCATGCAATATGTCCAAAATTAGGAAATATTCCTGAAGCATTCCAGGAACAAGAAACGTAGGATGAAACCATGACTGAATTTAGATACTTACAACACTTTGATATAAAAATGTGAGTATATAAATGTACACATACACACACACATAGACACACACTCCTACATATATTCATATGTGCATATATTCATCTTCTCTACAATGATAATCACACTGGGAAGAGAGTGTAATAATACTCCATTTTATAGCTGAGGAATAATTCCATACATAAAATTCTTCAGATGGTTTAGAAAAATATGCAGAATCCTTTAAAACAATTACTGAAGGGTTTCCTAAAACATCCAGTCACTAAACCAGTGGATAGGTAGGTAGATATTCTGGGAAACACTATAAACACCGTAAGTATAGGTCAGGTACCATGCAGTGTCTAAGAAGGATATCAGCACATCTAAAAAGGGGAAAAAACACATCAAGCAGAGAGGTATATTCTACTGGGTTGAGGAGACAGATGTTTTTGAAATCTCTGGGAGAGATGGAACATGCAACTGAAGAAGCAAGAAAGGGCTATCTCCTACAGGAGGACTTTATCACACAGATAAGAAAGGATTGTGGTCACCTACGTGACATGAGGAGGGGTATTTTTTAGGATACCTGAGCAGGGAAAACATTGCCTTGGATGGTAACACTGGACAAGATAGCTAAAGGGGTCAGTGATCCATGTGTGTTTAGTGCCTTAATTCTTGGACCAGAGCAGTAGAACAGCATTCCCCACCAGAATGGAAGCAGGTATTCCTCGCTTTTTTGTTCATGTCTATGTCTTCTCTGCCAAGAACAGATACTGGTACAGAATAGTTCTATTTCAAAATACATGGGGATAAGTTTCCATACGTAAAACTAAATGATAACACTAAAATTCCACCTCTCATACCCCGTGCTTGTCAAACAGACTTTCAGAGAATCATGAGGCTGGGTCTTGAACTCACACCAGCAAGACAGGCAGGCTCCACTCCTTTTCCTCATTTGAAGATGCAGTGACTCCCCCAATTTTTTTCCCTTGACGCTCAGAAGGATCAAGGTCACCCATTCCATCTATATTTCTCTCACTACTCTGGCACCAGAAACTCCCTATCCTTGAGAGAGTGAGGTGGCCTGTGGCATCTGAACCAGGCTCTAGTTACTGACAGCCAAGATACAGGCTTACCTTCTCTGAACCTCTGGGTCACACTGTATACAGAGCAGGCACTAGGGGAAGCCTCTGTAAACTAGCTGGGACAATTTTTGCTCCCCCAAAACAATCTCTAAGGTAACATCCCCAGGACCCCTCCCAGAAACACCATGAAGTCAAACCCCAGAATATATGGAAATTCCACAGCATGTCATGAGTTGGAGAGACAAAGGAAGGCTGCCATCCAATGTTGTCAGTCTTCCTCCACTGCATCATTGTAAAAGTGGGGAAACTTAAGCCTCAACAGAACAAACTCTGAGGTCACATCTCTGGTTGTGGAAGCACAAAGGCCCTACTTTCAAGTTGGGCCCATAGTAAGTACCAATTTCAGAACAGATGAAACTTCCCTTGCTCTCTTCTCCTGGGAATACCCCCACCATACCCTCAACTCATCTGCTGTTCAGTTCACCTCCAGATTCCAGGGAGTCCTGGGTAGGATATGCACCCCACATTCTTCTGCTAGACCCTGCCCAACCAGCTCTGCCCAATACATAAAAATAATTAACAACTGAAGAAATGGAAATAATTATTACTATTATCTAATTACAACAAATTATATATATATATATATATATATGTGCTGAATTAGTATAATTACCCCTAAAAATGCAAAATTATCTTATGAACAATTGTGTAATAAATTCACTGAATTAAAAAGAATTTTATTTGTCATTATTCTAAAGACACCAAAATAGAATTTTCAAAACATTTTAAAATATTTTGGTGATTTTTATCTCATTTGTATGTGTGTGTGTTCCAGGGATTGAGTCCAGAACAAGTGAGCCACATTACCCAGCATGTTTTATTTTAATTTGAGACAGGGTCTTGCTAGGTTTCTTACAACCTTGCTAAGTTGCTGAGGCTGGCCTCAAACTTGCAATATTCCTGATCCAACCTCCCAAATCACCACCTTGTGATCTATCCAAAAAATGTAGGAATTCTTGTTATGGATTCTGTTAAGCATTAATCTGTACTGCTCAGCATTTTAAGGATATGTTGCCTTAGATAGCAACAGTCTCTTCCTGAATAAAATATTTTACACAGGGTCACAATGTCAAATTCCAATTGTAGAGAAATACATGCAAATTTTCTGGTCTTCATGATTCTTGCCGTGAAAATGAAGGCTTTCTAGTATTCTTTTCATTACTAAAAGAAAAAATATTAAAGTTGCATTTCTAAGTAGATGGCAGATTTGTATGTCTCTGAATATTTCAAAAGATAAATTGTGGGAAATTTACAATGTCAGATATTTTCTATTACTGCCTCATAATAACATTGCTCCTGTCTGGCAATTTTGCCATTGAAAAATAATACTGCTTAAAATTGAGAACTGGATCACATAATTTTAGGAAAGTTGTACTATGTATACCTTCTAAATGATGAAATCACCAAAATGCACAATGGCATTGCCTAAATGAATGATCATGTCCAGCTATTTGAAATGATAGGATATTATGCCACAGGACTTGCAGAAAACAAGAATAGTAGAGGGGAAGAAAAAGAGACATTAAAAGACCCTCCACAAAATAAGATCTATAAATAGCATGAAGGCATCTGAAAAGATGAGAACAGTACATGTTACAGGGGAAATAAAATTAAAAGTATTAGAAGATCCCACCACTAATAAATGACACACACTCACATAAATCCCAGTAGTTACAAATACTGGCTCATTGCAGAGCACAGGTATTCTCCTTGATTGTGGCTGGGATGCCAGATACAGTCTTCTAGGAAAAGAGCACTATATTAATAATGATGTCATATAATCCAGGGATCCTACTTCTGTATTTTACCCAAATTGCAAAACTGTAGACACACTCACATATACTTACACACACTGTATAAAAATACAGACTGTGACAAAAATATAAAACACAGTTGAGGGACAAGCTATAATTAAGCTGAATTTTGTATACTATGGAAACAGATTTTGTATGAATTCAAATAGACTATATAAGGTCATTTGGTAATTAAAATTCATTAAGAAAAACAAAACATGTTAACCATAAGAAGAAAATAAAAAATGTACACTAGGAAAATCAACTAATCACTAAATAGGCAACAGTAATGGAAGAATTAAAGACCACAAAGCATACAGCATGTAGAAAACAAAGTAAAAATCATTGATGTACTTTCTTTTTAATATTACTTTAACTGTAAGTAGTCCCACCATTCACATTTTAAGGCAAATGGTAAAAAAAAAAATGAATATAAAGTGGGATAGAAAACAACTGTATTTGCAGCAACTTGAGAGTTTGAAGAAGGACATTGCAAGTTTAAGGCTAACATCACCACCTTGCTAATATCCTGTTCAAATTAAAAATAAAACATTCAGATACATGGTGTTACAGCCCATATAAATTGACATCATGTACAACCATAAAAATGGGAAGTTATATTCCATGTATGTTTAATATGTAAAAATATATCCTACTGCCATGTATAACAGAAAAGAGCAAATTGTAGAAAATCTAAAAAGGGCTGAGGATATATCTCAGTAATAGAGAAATCCTAGTTTTCATCGTTTGCACTGTATCAAAACACTTCATTGTATATAAGGAATTCATTTTAGATCAAAAAACAAAAAATGAGAATAAGTGTTACACAAAATTAACCAAAAGACCACTGGAATGACTATGAAAATGTCAGATAAAATACAGTGTGACACAAACTACTAGATGAAGCAAAAGACATTATATATAAATTGGTCAATCACTCAAAATGATGTAATAGAGGTATATACATATTTAGCCACAGAATCTCAGAATTTATACAGTGAAAACTATCAGAATTTAAGAAAGAATAAAAGAGATAAAGATTAGACAGTGCAATTGCTGACTTTCAACAGTGGATAGAATGACTAGGAGAGATAAATGTTTTTTATTTTATTTGAGAGTCAAGTGTATTGTAAAATTTTATGCTTACATGGAGTACAACTTCCCATTCTTGTGGTTGTATATGATGTGGAGTTAAACTAGCAATGTATTCACATATGAACATAGGAAAATTATGTCTGAATCATTCTACTGTCTTTCATATTTTTATCTACCAACCTTCCCTTCATTCTCCTATATCAAATTCAATAATCTTATTTTCTTTATTCCTCTTATTGTGTGTTAGCATCTGCATATCAGAAAGAACATATCAGGCTTTGATGGTGGGGAAATCTGGCTTATTTCATTTAGCATGGCATCCTCCATTTTCATTCATTTTCCATCAACTGCCATAATTTCATTTCTCTTTGTGACTGAGTAATATTCCATTGTGTATATATACCACAATCTATTCCCCCCATCTTCTTCAATCTCTAGAATTGCTACAATTATAGGCAAGTTCTAGTATGTGCAGCTTTCAGCTATGTTTATTTAAAATGTTTTTATTTTTTCTTTTCAGCTATATGTGACAGTAGAATGTACTTTCACATATTTTATAGATACATGAAGTATAACTTCTCAGTTTTGTGGTTGTACATGTTACACTGGTCAGATATTCATATAGGAACATAGGAAAGTAAGGTCTCACTCATTCTGTCTTTTCTCTTTGAATGCTGTCTCCTTTCCCTTCACTCTCTTTTTTCTAATCAAAAGTATTTGTTCTTCCCTGCTCCCTAATGTGTTTTCATTCACATATCAGAGAGAATATTTAGCCTTTGGTGTTTGGGATTGGCTTCTTTCACTTAGTATTAGAGTTTTAGTTTCTATCATTTACCAGCAAATATCATAATTTCATTCATTTTTCTGACTGAGTAATATTCCATCAGGTAGGTATACCACAATTTCTTTATCCATTCATTTGTTGATGGTAACTCAGTTTGGTTCAATAGCATAGCTAGCATAAATTGAATTGCTATATATTAATGTTGCTGTATTACTATAGTATACTGATTTTAAGTTCTTTGGGAATATGCCAAGAAGTTGGATAACTGAGTCAAATGTTCACTCCATTCCAGGTTTTCTTAGGAATCTCCATATGCTTTCCAGAGTGGTTGCACCAATTGCATTCCCACCAGCAGTGCATGAGTGTACCTTTTCTCACGACATCCTTCCCAACATTTACATTTATTCTTGATATTTGTCATTCTGATTGCAGTGAGATAAAATCTCAGTGTAGATTTAATTTTCATTTCTCTAATTGCTAGAGATGTTGAAAAATTTTTTATATTTTTTTCACTGATTATATTTCTCCTTCTATGAACTATTTGTTCAGTTCCTTTGTCCACTTATTGGGTGAGTTGCTATTTTTTTTGGTTAAAATTATTGAGTTAAAAAAGTCAACATTTTGAAATACAAACTTAAAAACAATAGAAAACAACTACCTTCAATGATCTATACAGAATGTTATGTCCCAAAACACAGCACAAACATTTTCTTGAAGTGTTCAGGGAAAACTCTCCAGGATGGGTCATACTGGGGCAATTAAGGAAGTGTCAATAAGTTTAATAAGACTGAAATTGAGTCATGCATCATTTGAGATCACAAAAAGTAAACTAGAAAGCAACAAGGAAAAGAACACTAGAAAACTCAGAAATGTGAAAAATAAAAAGCTTGTAATTAAGAAGAAATGAAAATTAAAAATACTGTAAACAGAGTTTAAAAGAAAACAAAGTATATGAAAATTTATGGAATGTAGCAAAAACAATAATCAGAGGGAAAGTCAGAGCCATAAAGCACTAAATTATTAAAGAAGGTTCCTAATGAATAACTTAAGTTTATAATTCAATTGACAAATAAAGCAATGAAGGAAACCCAAAATTAGCAGAAAGAAGTAATTATAACAAAGACCAGAGCAGTGATAGCATAAAGAATAGAAAATAGATTGAAGAACACCAAAAGTTGATTATGAAGATTGAAAAAATTGTTAAAAATAACTATGAAAATAAGAGAAAAGTTTCAAACTAACACAATCAGAAGTCAAACAGGTTATCAATATGGAATTTATCAAAACAAAGAAATTTAAAATGTTTTATGAACAATTGTGTGTCAAGAAATAGGATATATTAAATGAAATGGAGAAGTCCCTAGAAACAAAGCTACAAAAAGTGATTTGAAAGGTAATGTAAAATCTAAAGATACATATAACAGAGAATGAATTATCAAAGAAGTCATATAAAACATCTAAATGATAATCAAAATGCATCTACAATAAGAGATAGTTTGGTTTTGCAGAAAATACTAAGTAATATACAATTAGAATAAAAAGTGAAGAAGAATTGCAAGGCAATAAGCCAATACATGAAAAATAAATTTGAGCTGGGTGTGGTAGCTCACAACTGTGGCCTCTACAACTCAGGAGACTGGGGCAGGTTCAATGCCAAGCTCAACAATATAGCGAGCCTCAAAGCAACTTAATGAGATACTGTCTCCAAATTTAAAACAGGAAAAGAAAAGGGCTGGTATTATAGCTCAGGGGCAAGAACCTTAGTTCAACCCAAGGCATCAATAAATAAATAAATTCATTCATTCATTCAGTCAGTCAGTGATATTCTGTACATTAGCAATGCAAAATAAAAAGTAAAATTATGGAAAAAAATCCATTTATAGAACCATCAAAGAATTAAATATTTAGCAATATATTTATAAAACAATTCCATGTCAGAATGCTGAAAATTTTACTCAAAAATTTAAAAGAATT
This sequence comes from Sciurus carolinensis, assembly GCF_902686445.1. NCBI lineage: Eukaryota > Metazoa > Chordata > Mammalia > Rodentia > Sciuridae > Sciurus > Sciurus carolinensis. The sequence continues at coordinate 65,084 of NW_025920338.1, forward strand.
AAATGAAAAGGAATTTCATATGGATTAGAATATATAGTGTTAAATGATGAATATCAATTTGCTATACATGTGAATGCAAACATATCAATCTCCCATCCTGAACTTTTCAAAAAATTTAACGGTAATAGGAGAATTAATATGGAAATTCTTGGATCTGTGTTTAACCACCACAATCTTTAATAAAATACAAAATTTGAAGACACATCTTTCCCAATTTCTAATCTTTGTTTATTCTTTCAGTAATCTATAAAAGCAGATCTCTCCTTCACCCTATGTAAAATCAACTCAAAACCAATGAAAGACACCAACACATGACCTGAATCTCTGAAAATAAAATAAAGCATATGGAAAACAATTTCCTAGTTTACTCTGGTCAAATTTACTTTCAAAATGACCTCTGAAACACAAAAGAAAAACAAAACAATAAGTAAATGGAATCACATCAAACAAAACAGCTGTTGTACTGTGAAAAAAAAAAGTAAGAGTGAAGAGATAATTGTTGAAATGCAAGAAGAGCTTTGCCAGTGATTCTTGTGATGCTAGATTAATACCCAGAACAAGAAAAGAACTGAAGGAATGGAATTTAAAAAATCAAAGTATCCAATTCAAAATGGATGTATTTGAATAGACATTTCTCAAAATAAGAAATATAAATTGTCAATAAATTTATGAACAAACACTCAATATATTAGCATTCAATAAAGCACACAAACACTATTAGATATCATCTCATTTCAATTAGAATGGTCATTTTCAAAGATGCACTATTAAAAATATTGATGAAGATGTGGTGAAAAGGAAACACACTGTTGCTGGGCATGAAAATTAGTGCAAACACCATGGAAAAGTTTATGGGATCCTCAAAAAACTAAAAGTAACCAGTTATGGTGGCACACAACTGTAACCCAGTGACTTGGAAGGCTGAGGCAGAAAGACAGGAAGTTCAAATAAATCCTTAGTAACTTAGCAAGGCCATAAGCATCTCAGTGAGACCCTATTCCTAAATAAAATATTTCTAAACAGAATGTGGTTCAGTGTTTAAGGTTCAATCTCCAATTAAAACAATAAATAATGAAAGAAAACTTTAAAGAAAATAATACTACAAGTAGCTGAACATGGTACAAATGACTTAAGATTCTTTGGCAGGGGGATTGCAAGGTTGAGCTCAGCCTGGACCATCTACCCAGAAGTTGTCCCAAAACAAAATAGAGCAGTGATGGGTGGTTGGGAATGGTGGCAAAAACTATAAACACAGTGATATAAGAGGATAATTCAGGAGGATCAAAAATTTGATGACATCCTAGAAAAAGTAGTGTGCTGGGGTCCAGCCCTAGCAGGAGTCCATGGGTTTCACACAGGTAAATGGGGCATGGGAGACAGCATTGGCAATGGATGGAGAATGAAAGACACAGACTCTATTTCTGGTGCAATCACTCCCACTTTATTCTGGGGAAGGCTGGGTTTATATACATTTTTCTTCAGACTATAATGGCAGTCTTGTGGTTAATATTAAAGAAGTTTCCAAAGCATAGGCAGAAAACAGCAACCTTACAGATTATCCTTACCTAATCACAATTGTTTTAAGAATATCCAACTATGTCAATGAGCTAATACAATGTTTACTTCCTTAATATCTAAACTCCCTGTGACCTAAGACTATTCTTATTATTCTCACGCTTAAAGCAATAGACAAGTAATCTCATGTGACCATCTCTACTAGGTCCATCTGGTTAATATCTAAATTGTGAGTTAAGGGCTACAGGAGGGCAGTGGCCCCAATGGTTATTGTGTACCAACATTTATTATAGGGGTGACCTATTATTTGTAGGAAAGAAGGAATGTTGTGAAACCTTATTCTCTTACCTCACCACCACACATAAACAAAACCATTGTTAAAATTTAACCAGTCTGTTGGAGACAAAGGTAGATTTATAACTATTTTCTCCAGAGGCTTTCAGGGACTCATTGCATGGTTGCAAAATTATTTTTAATTTTAGTTAGTGGTAAAGACCCATTGTTTTTCAGATTGTAGGTAATATTGTCTGGAATTTTTGTTGTATTCCCCTCATCTCCTTAAACAATCCGTTCAGACTGAAATGAGAATATATTATCAGAAAAACACAGTAGAAAAAACACCATGCTCTGGAGCAAAACATCCGGCAATTCCTTTTAGGATGAGCCTTTGCAATCATCCTCCAGAGGATCTTTGTCAAGCACTGGATGGAATTCCAGATGCCCCCGCAGTAGTGAGACTCTGTCTCAAAAATAATTTAAAATGGACCAGGGCATGTAATTAAGGCACAGTGTGCTTACCTAGTGTATGCCTGATCTTGGGTTCAATTACTAGTATGTCAAAAATTGAAAAGAGAATTACCACATGATTCAGTTATCCTACTTCGGGATACATAACCAAATGGAATTAAATTTTCCTGCATAAGAGATGCCTGCATGCCCATGCTCACTGATGCACTATTCACAATTGCTAAGATGTGGGATCATGCTAGGTGCTAGTCAAGGGAAAGATTAATAAAAGAAAATTTGACATGTATATATATTCACACACAAAAATTGAGTATGATAAAGCCATAAAACAAATAAAATCTGTAATGTTTTACAAGTTGGGTAAAATCAAAAACATCATGTTGCAATGAATAAACCAGATACCAATAGGACAGTTTCTTTCTAATGCATGACAGTCAAAAATAATCAGCCTGAATAAATAGTGGTGTTGCAAATGGGGTGAGAAAATAAATGGAGGCTGAATTTGATTAGTTTATGTGATACACATGTGTTAAAATATCATGCTGAGTCCTGTTTAAGTGTAAAATTATGACTTCAATGAAAACTTAATATAATTTAGTACTAGGATTTTAACACATGTTGCTTTTCCACTGAGTTGTATACATAGTCATTTTAATTTTTCTTTTTATTTTGAAATAGTATCTCACTAAACTGCTCAATGTAGACTTGAATTTTAATACCCCTACAGCAGCATCCCAACTCACTGGAATTACATAAATTCACCACCATGCTGGTTAAAACTAAAATATTTTTTAAAGTTTTAGTAATCAGGACTGGGTGGTATTTATATAAAAAAAAGACATAAATCAACAGAAAAAAACAAGCACAATTTTCCATTCCTATAATGTCAATATCTTGGAAGGCTGATGCAGTAGGACTTATAGTTTGATGACAATATCAGTTAAACAGAAACACTTGTATGAAAATTAAAGTAATAATCAAGGCTGTGGATATATCTCAGTGATATACTGGCCCTGGATAAATATTTTTTCAACAAGTTTATCAAAGAAATGCAAGAGAAATCAAATGCTTTTCAATGGTTTGAACAAAAGGCTATATTCATATATATGTGGACAACTACCACATGCCAAAAATGGGCAGGGAATATACTTCAGTGGGTAGAGTGGTTGCCTTGCAAGCATAATGCCCTGGTTTCAATCACCAGCACCACAATCAAGGAAAAAAATGCCAAAAATAAGAGTGAACTAAAAATGAACAACAGATGGGACTATCAAAACTAAAATTATAAAATCTTAAGTAGAAAACAGAAGTGTAAATCTTGTGAGTCAAGATTCTTAGAAATTATAGTTATGCATGCAAGAGAAGTTGAACTTTATCAAATGTCAAAGGCTTATTTGATTTAAATGATATAGTTAATAAAGGGAATGGGATAAAATAAATGCCAATCATATATCTTATATAGGACTAATATCAAAAATAGTTGAAGATTATTTTATTCATAGGTGAAAAAAGAGCAAAAGTTTTCAAATGTAAGCAAAGAATTTAAATACACATTTCTCAAAATTTAGAAAAATAGCAAACAAGCAAATGAAAAGGCACTCAATTTTACCATAAAAAGATTTAAATTCTGTCACTTGCAGAAGCATATTGAGTTGTAAAACATTATATAAGGTGAAATACCTGGATAGGAAATAACAAGCACTGCATGTTTTTAAGTGTAAAATTTATAAAGTTCATATCATAAAAAGAAAAAGTGAAATAATGGTTACTCAAGTGAGGGGGTGGAGAATTAAACTTCAGAGAGGTTAAAATACACAGGAAAAAATTTATATGGTCCTAGAATATAGTAGGATAACTATACTTGTTAATGATGTGCTGTGTTCCAAGATAACCAGATTAAAGAATTCTTTATGTTTTCACCATAATGATAAAAATAAAAGGTGAAAGATGCTAAATACTGAGTAGTTTATGTAACATATACACATTTTGAAACTTCACTCTGAATCTCATAGGATCTATTTTTATACATTGTTATACATAAAATTTAAAATTAAGTAATTATCACCAAACCAATAAAATACAATATACACTTCCAAACAATACAATGTACTTCCATTAGGAAAAAATTTGAACTACACATTAAAACTAAAAAGTAAAAATTTCTTTAATGACATGAGTTAGGGACAAAAATGAGAAAGATAAATCCACAAAACTAACCATGAAGGAGAACAGATGTGATGTTCATGTAGGTGAAAATTAAAGATTTAATGAGAAATGGAAGTTGAATAACAAACAAAAATAAACAATATCTTAATTCTGAGTCACTTGTGCAGCATACAAACTATCCTCTCTCCTTGTGTAAAATTAGTGCTATTTTTTTCTCTCAGGGTGTTCCAGTCTCCTACATGGGGATTTAACCCACTGACCTACTCCCTCAATCCTTTTTTTGTTTTCTATTTTGAGACAGGTTCTCATATGAGTGAGCTCCTGGATCCCAAGGAGCTCATGATAATGAAGTTGTGTGAAAATTTTGATTTTTTCAGTTTTAAGTGGGGAAAGTGTGAGTAAATATGGCAAGACTCTCAAAAACAATCACAAACAAACAAGCAAACAAACAAAAAGAACAAAACAAACAGAAAAGCAGAGAGAAAAATCACTGGCCTACCAGAACTCTTAGGATGCTTACAAAAGACCCAACTGCAGGTGATTTCTCAGACTCATCAATTGCTCTCTTGAATCAGTACCAGCTTTTACCTCAGCCCACAATTCCCTTGATTCTTTAGATGTTCACACAGTGCATGCTTTTAAGGAAACTGTTCTTGATCTCTGGTTCCAGGTCCCATTTTGGCTTCCTGTGCTTTATAGTATTCCATCCCTTTACACAAGTAGTTTCATTCAAAAGTGACATGCTGATACTATATTTGAAGATGTACTGTAACTTTTAATTTAGATAATATGCAGGTAACATGTCTAGAATAATGTCTGTTGGCAAATGGAGATAGTTTTTGTTTGTTTACAACTTTTACCTCTACCTCACCAAGGTTGTGAGCTGTGTAATAAAGGCAGTGATTACTTGTTTTTCTGTGATATTTTTGAACAGAATAGAGTTCAGGAGGAAATAAAAGGGGTCAGGTCCTTAAGCCCCTGGAACCAACACAAAGGAAATAATTTTTCAAACTAGTAAATTGTGGCATTTACATTAGTAGAACTGTATGTTAATTTTCTATGTATAATCAGAATTGCTCTTTTAAAGTCATTGGCAATTGCCACTCTGGGTACACACAGAACTCTCTTCCAGTCTAGTTTAGCCATTTTTATTTTCACTTTGTAAAAAAGCCACTTTGTGTTATCAGATGAAAAAACTGACTTGTGCTTAGAGGCTATGCCATTCAAACAAACCTTGAAATGCTAAAGTTGCTCTCAGCAAGTCTGGATGCTTCAACTGTAAAAGGTCACTGAAGGAATAGCAGATTAGCATCTCTCCATTGCATCACATGCTGCAGAATGCACTTACTGGCATCCAAGGGTATATAAACCCTTGTAATTTTAAAATTTTTATTTGGGGGTTGGAGGTAAGGAGTGGAACCATCACTTTTTACAAGTAAGCTTGGAGAAATTAAATTTGAAAGAAATGTGTGTCAGTGTCCCTCCTCCTAGAAAGCTTTTTAACACTTTCTTCCCATTTCTTTTATTGGTGCATTGTAGTTAGACTTAAGGGTTGGGTTTTTATTTATTCATTCATAATACACAATACAGTAGTGAAATCTGGCCAACACCATTCCCCAGTATGTCCACTCCCTTTCCGCATCCTCCCCTGGTCCTGTCCCTCTGTCCTGCTGGTATCACTCTAGGTTCATGAGATTCCTCTTCACATCTTTCTTTTTTCCTTTTCATGTATAACTAGCATGACCCTTGACTTCTTGAGTTTTGCTTATTTTGCTAAACATCACTTTCTCAAGTTCCATTGATTTTTCCTGCAAACACTAAACCATTTTTCTTTATGGTTAAATAAAATCCCACTGCGTGTGTATACCACATTTTCTCTAGCTTGAAAAGTTCTTAAAGAGATCATAGGAAAGAACAAATGTAACACAGGAAAACTTGGTGTGACAGGCTCACTTGAGGTTGATTGTTTTCTTATCTAAAGTCAAGAGAAGGGGTGCAGCCTTGCAGAGTTCGCTGTTACAACTCTTGTATTTCACTATGGGTATTTCATTCCTCACTTTCCTTCTCTTCTGATTTAATAATGCAGAAACTCATACATAAACTTAATTATTAACAGTATAAGATTTAAATTGCATAGTCAGTATTCTGCATTGAAATTCATTAGGTTATCAAGTTCACTTACAGTTCCATTGAAAGATGCTCATTTGCATTTGATAAAGAATTTTATTTTATTGTTTGTATAATGTGTGTGTACATATATATAAAATAGGCATATATATAAAACATTTGTGCTAGTGCTTAGAAAATTTGGGTTGTTAACAAAGTTTGTGTTTTCAATATTTATCACAAGATTTACCAAAGAACTGTCTTTCTGTGAGTGTGTGTGTGTATATTAAACTTGTGAGTCTGATGTTATTTATTTGCATTTTATATTTATTGTTTAGGCAATATATTATTGTCTTAATATTTTACATTCACATATGCATTTTACAGTTATTAACTCTTTCAGCTCAGGAATTTTCAATCAGTCAACAAACTACTTAATAAATAAGGATTACTGTACCAAAAAGAAGTCATGTGATTTAGTGTTTGAGAGCAGAGTTTCTGAATCTAAAAGACCTGGAACTAAGGCCTGGAAGTGTCACTCTCCAGAGCAGCACTGTACAGTGTGGCAGTCATTGACCACATGTAACTATTACACTTGAGATGTAACTAGATTAAGTAATTGAATTGTAATTTGCTTTCAATTGAGGTGTAGATAGGTAATTGTGGGAAGTGGCTACTGTAGTGGACCATAAAACTAGTGATTTCTATTTTCCCCCATTTTCACATTTACAGATGATACATAAATCACCTTTTGTGGTTTTTAAAGAATTATAAAAAATAGTTTACTTAAGACACTTAACACTATACTTGGAGCAGAATGTATTCCTGAGAAATGATGGTTAATTATAATGGCATATATTTAATGAAATGGAGTTATTTTCATCTTGAGTAGTAATTTATGTTTTTATTCTTTCCTTCCAGCATCAGGTTATTTTTTAAAATCAAGTGCAGTATTAAAAAGAAAACATCACTATATCATTGGAAACCATTTCTACTGATTCTATTGCATTTTTAAATTTAAGATTTGATTTGAATACTGTCATGGGAGGAGTTGTGAGTGCTGGGGAAGATAATGATTTAATTGATAAACTTAAAGAAACTCAGTATATCTGCACCTAAAGAGTGGAGCAAGCCTTCAGAGCAATTGAGTGTGCAGATTACTATTTGGAAGTCTGCGAGATGGTGCCTGCAAACACTTCACCTGGAAGCAAGGAAACTTAAACTTGTCGCCATCTTGCACTTATTCTAAAGTGCACACAGTAGTAGAAATCTTATTCCCAGCCCTGACCCAGGTTTTGAATAAAACTAGAATTCTGAAAGCTAACTCTTGGAGCTATTCTCCAACTTGAAGTCATTGTACATAAAATTGAGCAGGAAACTCAAATGTTATTTGGTCTACTTCAGGTAAAGTTTTATGCTTACTGGCATTTATATTGGTATCCCATTTTCGATGAAAAGAGAATTGTGTCCATTTTTTCTTGGAGACAGAGGAATATGTGGAATATGGAGGATGTGGCACTGGTGAACTGAAACAGGAGACTGAAGAAAAATACAGACTTTGATATATTCATTAAGATTTTATCAAACTTAATCAATGACTGTTCTGCCAGGCATTGTTTCTGGTGTGATTGTACAGCTGTAATCAAAAGGGAAAGAGATCTCTGTCCTGAAGGAGCATACTAGGTGTTTATGAAGATTGCTGGACATTATTTAAGGCACTCTACATGTAGTATCTTACTCAATATTTCTAATAATCCTCATAAGTACATGCTGTTATAAATATGAATAAAGTGAGGTGTAGAGCTCATATGAAGTGACAGAAAGTCTGTGCAATGTAGGTGGGAAGAGCAAAGGTTGAGGAAGGCATCATTTTAGATGAGGATAAACATGAAGTTTAGGAAGTCATCACTTCCACTGATTTTGTCTGGCACAGATGGAGGAATGCACTCTGTAGGACATTGTGTTAGAAGATGAACACGAAGTTTAGAAAGTCATTGAGAACAGTCATCACTTTCACTGACTCTTATGTGGGGTAGACATTCAGTTAGAAACATTAAAGCCCATAAGACTCTTGTCATTCTGGGGAGAAATTAGAGAGATGCATCCCTTGTTTAGCATGGCAGTGTGATAACTGAGGTATGCACTTAAGTTATCAGAAAGAGACTGATGTAAAATTTATTCTAGAGTGTTGGAGCTTCATGAAAAGTTTTTTACACAGAATGATGTGTACTGTGGTAGGGAGACTGTCCCAGGATGGACGATAGATTGTGGAGTCACATTTTGTCACTTTGAAGACATTTTTGAGCCCTAAATCCCTCTTTCCTATATAGTATCTAGATCTTCACTCTTTTAGTCACAGAACCTGTGATTTACTTTATTTATCTATGTCATTAAAAAAGGTGAGGGTGTACTCTCATTTCACAACTTGTTTAGTTTTTTTATTTACTTATTATTTTTTCATTTGTTTGTTTATTTAGTTATTTATTTTGTACTGGTGCACTTAACCCCTTAGCCACAGGCCCATCTTTTTTAAATTTCATTTCAGGACAGGGGATTTCTAAGTTGCTTACAGTCTTGCTATGATGCTGAGGCTGGCCTTGAATTTGTGATCCTCCTGCCTCAACTTCTGAACAGGCTGGGATTACAGGCATGTGCCATAGCTCCTGGCTGAGTTAGTTCTTGATATTTAATCATTGCTTAAGAAGGTAGTAAATTATTAATTTCTAAAAATAAAGAGAAAGTTAGAATCTCATATTAAAATTTGATGGTCTTCCTCATTCTGAGATATGTATTTTTTAGCAGATCAAAATTTCCACATATCTAGCACTTTCATCACAATATCTATGGTTTATGATAGCCTCCAAATCAAAGGAAAGTAGTAGGCATGAGTAGGAAGAGCTGCTACTTTTAAAAATGAAAGATACTGACCTCAAACCAGTACATTTCTTGCTCTGGCAAGTTTCAGCTGAAGTTCAGTCTTCATGGCAAGTCAAATCAGCCTTGGAGTGCATGATTATCCTGTTGTTCAGTTCCCCAGTCCCTGCCAGTTAGCTTCTGCTGAGCAAGGTCAGTCTGCCAAAGGAAGGGTAGGTGATGTGTGTGTCATAATTAGAAACTTGTTAGCGATGAGTTCACCTTCTGAGATTCCTTGCCTAGTCACAGTCTCCAAGACATTGGATTTCTGTGGCCAGGTGAACTTGTAGTCAGACCTCAGACTTTATTGTTTTGTCTTTTAATTTATAACCAGAAGTCATCATGGAAGGAATAGGCAGCTCATGTAGATGATCTGAATTAGGCTAGTTATTTTCCTCCTGCTCTAAGGCTAGAGGGAGTCATGGAACTGTGGTTGGATATAGGGTCAAGACTTCTCCAAGATGTTTTTATTATGTGATCCTACACAGTGAAAACCAAGATATAATTATCTCCTTTTGATTGGAGCTCTTTATTTTCTGGGGAAGATAAAAATTTTAAAGAAGGAAAGACAGGGCAATTTGCAAATCTGTGATTATGGTTTAGTTTGAATCCACCAAGTTTCTGAGGAAGCTTAATCTTTTATTCCTCACCCTGCCTGTTTGCCTTTTGTGTGTGTTTTAAGTCAAAGAGGGTAGGAAATGCATCTGTAAAATCACTAAGACCTAGGTCCAAAGAAGGATGCTATGTATGGTGTAATTATCTGTAGTGAGTTAAATTTGACTCCCCTGCTTCACAGTGATCTCATAACAGACACTCTCCAGAGCACACATTCTCTCCCAGTTTTTTCTTCTATACCCCAGTTAAAGGGGACAGGACAGACTGACAAGTGGGCCCTAGCTGAGGAGCCACACACTGCATACTTTGGTGGAATGCCCACTGAAGAAGGGAGGGCAGGTGTCTGTGGTTCAGTAGCACTGTTAAGGCAGAGGGTTCTTGGGGAATTCTCACTTCACGTGAGATACATCAATGCAGAGGATGAGCTGTTGAGAGCAGGGTGGTATCTGTGCTGCTAACTGTCTCAAGGACAAACAGGACTGCTGGGCCCCTGTGCATACCAAGGTTGTTAAGAGATATTTGTCCGAGGAATGTGCGGTTGCCTGGAGACCTTATCCGTCAAGAACGGGAGCGGGGCTTAGCCCCAACTCATTTCCTGCATAGTTCACCCCTTCCCTCCTCCCTTCTTCCACTAGGACCGTTCAGTTCTGGCAGGACCCAATGAGAATCAAATAGATTGGCTGGACCCAACCAGAGAAGGTCTAATATTTAGCTGTTCAAATGTTAACCAATTAAAAGAACACTGTAAAACTGCTTGCCTTTCATTATAAAAACCCTGCTAACGAGGGCTTGGGGCCTCTCTTAGCATCACTGGTTAAGGACGCAGAGGACCAGGTTAGAACTTGCTAATAAATGACTCTTTGCTGCTTGCATTGATCATGGTCTCTGGTGGTCCTTGTGGGGTCTTGAGCCTTTGGGCACAACATATGGGGGCTCATCCGGGATGCCCCAAGCCCACCCAGACACCTGATCATAGAGTCATAAGTGACACCTTTGGCCAGTGAGTAAGGCATTGCCGTGTGTCTTCTGGTCTGGATTGCCTGCAGGTTCTGGTTCTGGGCTGGCATAGTCCTGGCAGACGTGCTATAGGACACCAGCAGGGTCTCAGGAGACGTCCCCTCGACCCGTCGGGCGACCTTGTCGCATCTGGTGAGTCTGTCACATCTGAGCAGCTTCTGTGCTGCATTCGGGCAAACTTGTCACATCTGGTGACTCTGTCACATCTGAACAGCTTCTGTGCTGCATTCGGGCAAACTTGTCGCATCTGATGACTCTGTCACATCTGAACAGCTTCTGTGCTGCATCTGGGAACGTTCTGTGCTGCATTTGGGGTGACTCTGTCACATCTGGATAACTCTTTGTCCCATTTGGGCATTGTGTTGCATTTGGGCAACTCTTTGACACAATCAGAAATTGTTTGTTTTTGTTGACAAAGTACCAGCTAGCCAATTTTTGATTTGGCACGCTACGTGTCTGTTTGTGTATTGTACTATATGGTCTTTACTCTTGCCTTCTATTAAATACTTCATTGTGTTAATTCGATCTTAGGCTTAGGGATACTCATTGCAGGGTACTTTACAGTCCTTCTCCTTGTTCCTGAGAGATTTGTTTACTCCAATCCCCCTAGGCAGAGAGCTCAGCAGCTCCATTCCTCAAAAGTAGTAAGAAATAATGTTTTGTGATTTTCTGCATTCAAACCTAACCTGATTTCTCAACCAGGAAGAAAAAGGGTTAAAAAGTCCTGGGTGATCCTCCCTCTCCTCTGCCTGGCCTTGCTGAAACCTGCATTGGAATGTAGGCTGCAGCATTCTCAGCGGGAAAGGGAGGTAACCTGAAGATAAGAAAAAAAAAAAGGTGTCCCTTTTAAACTGTGGGTGTGGGTGTGGGCTGCTACACAGAACTAACTCATTCTCTAGGAATCTTGTTCTGTTTTGTTTTTCTCTAATGCTGTATTTTAGAGCTCATAATTTTGATCCTGCATACCTAGATTAATGATTTTTTTCTTTTTGATCAGTTCTATTTTTATTCAACTAGAGTTTTTGAACATCTGTTACATTGCAATGGAGATTCACCTATAAAGTTACAAGGCCTTTGATTTTGTATTATTTGTATGTCACGCTAATGTCATGTTTTGTCTGTATCAAAACTGAGCGCTCCTAAAATTAAAATTTAAAAATGGATCCAAATACTTTTATTCACGTGATTTAAAAGGGTTCAATTTAAATTGGGTAAACTAATAAAAGTAAAATGTCTTTAGAAATAACTCGCAAGTCTCTAGGTGGTCAAACTAATGGAATGTTGATGTTAAACAATGTCTAATATCAATTGTTTCTAGGACTTTTCTTCAACAGGAAAGAAGCAGCAAATACTGTTCAGGACACTTGTCTGATATCTTGGTTTTTACAGAATAAGTGAATTAGAGTTAACATGTATGGGATTACTCAAATGTGTTTGTTAGTGACATCTGATTAATTTGCAAAGTTAAAATGCTCATTGTTAAATAACATCAAGTACTTTTAACTCCTTAAATTACATGGGGTAACATACTTAAACATTATTGGTGTTTTCATAGGTTGGTAAATTAAAAAGGGTTTAAAATTGCTTTGTGTCATTACTAAAAACAAAGTTATTAAGAGTTATGTTCTAACAGATAAAACCTCAACTCGGAGGGTGAGTATTCCATCTGCTCCCTTACCACTTCCCCCTGCTCCCCCTCCAGTTCTGCAAAGTTCCAAGGAGCTCTTAGATTTGGATTTAGAGCTACCATCTCCCTTTTCACTGTGTTTCAGTTATAGTACTATAAACCACAAAGTATTTTATCTTGTTAAATTGGAGTAATTTGTCTAAATTCAAAAATTTCATAAGAGTTGTTTCAGAATGTGGACAAAAAGGGGTCAACAGATAGGAAAGAAAAAAAATAAAAGGTTCTGGGTTTGAAAATATATTTAATAAAAAGGAAAAGAAAATGTTTCTGGGTAAGAAAGTGCCTGTGTGGTGGAATACATGAGGGTCTAAGTAAGTGCTAAGGAAGTCTGTGTGTAAGTAAAGGGCAAATTTCAACAAGTCTGTGTGTAACTAAGTTGGTTGTGTGTATGTGAGGCAGCTAAAACTATTTAAGATTTTTCCTAAGGTGAAATACTAATGTTCTGATATAAGCCAAAGTTTAATCTATATGGTAAAATGACATGGTAAAATAACAAGGATTTCTTAGAAACACTAATTTACTCTTAACTTTGTGTCTATTAAGTTTTATTCTTTAAAACAATTAGTCTTAAAAATTGGGGTTTATACAATTATGGTTAAATGACTGTTAAGAATATTGTACTATGTTACAGAGTCTAAATTTTTCTTTAAAAACTGAATTTAGTAAGATTAAAGTGTCAAGGTAATTGTAAAATGGTCACTCCTTGTATATTAAATGTATTCATATTTTCCAGGTATACAAGTTTTTAAAGCAGGAAATTTGTCAAGCTGCTATTCTCCAGAATAAACTTGTCTGTACTGGTAATATTAAACTTAAAGAGTACATTTTATTGGGGACTTATTGTTATCATTTTATGTTCTATATGGGACATATTATCAGTAAGGTATATGTAAAATTGGTTACTTATTTCACTGAGATAAAAATTTAAATGTAAATGTATATCTAAGAGTTAGTGACAGCCTGATTTGTTTAAAGGTTCATATTGTAGAAGGTGAAAGCATTTTGCTACACAAAGGAAAAGTTAAAAGCTCTCTCAGCCTTTTTTTGATTGATTCCTGTTTTGGATATAATGTTAGACTGTGTTAACTAATGTTCATATGGACTCAGAAATCAATATATGTAAACTTCTTAAAATGACATTTAAGAAGGAGTATAATGCACAATAGCAAAAATGGGACAACAATGACTGAGATTGGGGTCCCTGACTTCATGACTGTAGCGTGCCTGGTGCCTGGGAGTGTTCCTGTGTAGGAGCACAAGATGCCTAACTGCTGTGGCAGTAGCCTCCCTGGGGAGGCTCTGTACAGGAGTCCTATCAGCTCTTACATTGATCTCAGGCACACAGCTCTTGGGCAGAAAGAAATTGTTTTGCTAGATAACCAGTGTTCATCAGTTCCCTTCTCTAGTTTCTGCCCACCTTACAGTAACTTTGGACAGTGGACTTCTTTGAGAGTTACACGGAGTTCCTAACATTGCACTTTGCAGTTGTGGGAAAAAGTTATGTAGGTGTTCTAGTCTCTTTAACTCTCCTGAAAACAAAGAATAATGCTTACATAGTCTTTAACTTAATAATAAGACATGTATAAATATTGCTAACATAACTCTTTAGATCTGCATTTCCATCAGAGAACAGAGCTCCATCTGACCTCAGCTTAATCTTCAAAATCTGTGTTTATAAACCTTTATTTTCTAATACTCCTTTGACCCTCACTGAACTTGAAAATTTGGTCATGCTGGTCATGGCAAAAGGGGCAAAAATTAGTTTTAGGATTAGAACATTTTACTTAAGACTTGCGAAGAGCCCTGCCTTACCTGAGATAAGGCTCTGCCTCACCCTGCTACATGTTAGAATGATTCCAAAGTAAGCCAGACTTTAACTCATTTAAAGTTGTGCTCAAAAGTTTGATGTTTGTTGTAAAGATTACTGTGATCTCAAACAGGGTATATAATGTAGAACTCAGCCAAAATTCAAGATAACTATTATACAACTGGTTGTCTTAGACAGATTTTTCATAACTGTGCCTAAAAGACCCAACCAGAACAAATGTAAAGGAGCAAAACTTTATTTAGGGGCTCATGGTTTCAGAATTCTAGTTCCATAGACAACAGTCTCCACTCTTCTAGGCTCCTGGTTAGGCTGAACAACATGGTGAAAGAGTGTAGCAGAGGGAAGAGGCCCACATTACAATCAGGAAGCAGAAAGAGCAACTCGATCAATTCTCCAGATATAAAATATACATTCCATAATGACACCTCAATGAACCAGCTCCTCCAGCTATACCCACTTGCCTAGAGTTACCATCGAAGTTATTTGGCATTCCACTTTTGTTCAGGGAACCATATTTTGGCTGTTTAAAAGCAATTTGTTCCAGCCTGTTTGTTCCAATGCCTTTAGGGATTTGGTTGTCACATTCCAAATATGGAACACTGGAATTTTAAGTGTGAGAATCATCAGTCTTCAAGGATGCTGGCTTCCTATTTTCATGTGCCTTCAGGGAGCAGGTAGTGCACTAGGATAATCTCTTCTTTGAGTCCATCCTTTTGGAAGACCAGGAGAGAGACTGCTTCTGCTTTCAGAAATCAAATAGCCTAGCTTATGGCAAATAAAGTTAATATTATTGTGCAAGTAGGCCTGAATTTATGGAGTGTGTGGGTCTTGTAATAGTGAGGTATACACCGCAAGATTCTATGGTGTAACAGAATGTCCTCAATTTATACGATATTGGAAAAAAACAGATGGAACACTTGTAGCATTTTCTGTGTTCTTACATAAAGTAGTTTGGTCATATAATCTAAACAATTATTTTCCAATTTAATTAATTATATAAGCACCCAAGTGAATTTTAAAAATTGGATATAATTTTAGAGATCTTTCATGAAATAAAAAAGGTATGTAAGCAATTCTACTGACAATACAAATACATTTGATTTAGAGAAAGTCACAAAGATATATATTCAAATGAGCAAATTTCTTGATAATATTCATTTCTGACCTGGCTAGGATTAGAACCTATACACCTAATTTTCTAACTGTATTGAAATCTAATAATCTATATTTACTTCTGTCATTATGAGGTGAGTTACTCATCTTGAAAATGTAAAATAAAATAGTGTCTATATCTACTAAATGTGATGTTCTGAAAATTACCCAAGTTGATCATAAAAAACATTTAGAAGTTATTAATGAAAATGGCAAACATTCAATAAATGCTTTCGTTAGTATGGAAAGACACATTCCAATTAAATTTCCTATTTTCTGTAATTTCAATTTGTCACTTACTCTAACAGTGATGTACTTTCATCAATATTGTAGGTGCATCCACTTTATTTCTACTAGGATTTCTGCTGCTTGTGAATTTTTAAAATTAATTTTACATTGGATAAATTTACATATTATGTAGATAGAAAGGGAAAGTAGA
Organism: Sciurus carolinensis; assembly: GCF_902686445.1. NCBI lineage: Eukaryota > Metazoa > Chordata > Mammalia > Rodentia > Sciuridae > Sciurus > Sciurus carolinensis. Next base: position 81,269 of record NW_025920338.1, read on the forward strand.
AAGCTATAGTAGCCTTTAAATATAAACATAAGTTCTTTAATTATAAACATAAAAACTTGATTTGTACTGTGTATAACTTGACAAGTGTGATTTAAGCAAAAATCTGCACAATTTGACTAAATTTAGTATTAAAAGCTTTGATTTGATTAAAGAAATTGAAGGTGAATGAAAGACTATAATTGTTCTACCATACAGAAAAACAAAACACAGAATAATTTCATATAATGCATATTGTTTGAATTAATGAAGTTGTTTGATAAATTCCAGTCTAAAAATGTGAATCAATACATATATTTAAAATGAGTGATTTACTGGACTAATGAAATCAGCCCTTAATTATTAGGCACAGGAAGTCCTTGAAATCTGGTCAATCTGGTAAGTACAAATGTTTGTTAACAAATAAAAATTTATTTGGCTGAAATATAATAAGATTTCATTGAATCATAATCATAGTTTATCAGTAAGATATAAAATTTTGCCACTTTTATTTCCATACTTTTGTGAATAAGATTCTTAATTTTTTATTGTTTTTATTTATTAAATATTATTTTTATGAGAAATAAAGAAATAAAAGTAAGATAATTACTATATATAAATGTATATAACTGATTTTACTGATGATTCCTTAAAATTATCCTTTAACATATTTATACAAACCAGAAAAACAATGTTTAATGTAACTATGGCATACACCCTGAAATGTACCAAAGTGCAACTAAGCAAAATCTCATATGAGGTGATTAGTTTCCCAAAAAGAGGAAACCGTAATTTACAATCCATACCACATTGGTTATTTTAGTGTGTAGATGTTTAATTATACCAGTTTTACAAAAATAAATTTCTGACTCTGACAGTTTCTCTTGATAGTTATCAGGCATGTTTGCCAAAGAATCTCTCTTTTGTTACTTCCAAACTTTACTTATTCTATTGGGCTAACACAACTGTATTTTATAAGTTACATTTAAATATTGTTTCTTTTAAATGCCCAAGAATGTTTTGTTTATAACTGTTTTTCTAGATGTTTAAGATAAAGCTGGTCAAATTGACTTGTTCCTGTCTTATTAAGAGTCAGCTGAGGGGGCGATCCAAGATGGCAGACTAGAGGGTGACTGCATCTCCTGTTGCTCCAGAACCCAAGATTCAAGAAGGGGAAGCATTGAGAGACTTGGACTAAAATAGAGTCATGGGGTGAGTCTCCCCCACCGGGAGAAACTTGGCCCGAGTGGCAGGCCTGGATGGGGGCAGCTTCTCACAACAGGGCAAGGCAGTTAGAGTCTTCCCAGGGAGCCCTGCTCCCTCCAGTGGTAGGCTCCTTCCACATGGCAAGCATCTTGGAGCAGGCCCCCATTGAGAGTCTTTCTGCACAAAACCATCTCTGAATCCCGGAGCCAGCAGTGAGCTCTGGCCCGCAGGCAGCTTCAGGGACCAAAAAAGGGCAGCCAGGGACTTCCCAAAGCAGCCTTGCTACCTCAGGCAGCAGGCTCCTTTCATGACCAACTTCTCAGAGCAGACCACCCCAGTGAGAGCCTTTCCACACAGACCCAGCTCCAAGCCCTGGAACCAGTAACAGGCTAGGGGCAGCTTTCATCAGAAGCACTGCATTATCAAGTTCCTCCAAGATTTCAGGCTACTGAAGGCTTGAAGGTGATATACTGGAAATCTACAGGGACAGTATGAGCCAATAGAAGAAATCTGCAATATCTCAGAGTCCCACTGATATCTGACCAATATGAGAAAACAAGGGAAGAAAATGTCCCAAACAAACCTAGATACTATATCAATAAAAGTCAATGAGAGCACAGCAGAAGAAATGTCAGAAAGGGAGTTCAGAATGTACATAATTAAAACAATCAGGGAAGCAAACTAGGAGATGAAAGAGCAAATTCAGGCATTGAAGGAGGAGATGAAAGAGCAAATGCAGGCATTAAATGATCGCACCAATCAACACTTAAAAGAGTAAATACGGGAAGCAAAAGATCATTTCAATAAAGAATTAGAGATACTGAAAAAAAAAAAACAAATCCTTGAAATGAAGGAAACAAGAAACCAAGTTAAAAACTCCATAGAAATCATAACCAGTAGGATAGAACACCTGGAAGACAGAACGTCAGATATTGAAGACAAAATATTTAATCTTGAAAACAAAGTTGACCAAACAGAGAAGATGGTAAGAAATCATGAACAGAATATACAAGAATTATGGGATTTCATGAAAAGGTCAAATTTAAGAATTATTGGGATTGAGGAAGACATGCAGAAACAAGCCAATGGAATAAACAATCTATTCAATGAAATACTATCAGAAAATTTCCCAAATCTGAAGAATGAAATGGAAAACCAAGTACAAAAAGCTTATAGGACTCCAAATATACAAAATTACAACAGACCCATACCAAGGAACATTATTATCAAACTAACTAACATACAAAATAAAGACAGAATTCTAAAGGCTGTGAGAGAAAAGAACCCAATTATATTCAGGGGGAAACCAATAAGAATATCAGCAGATTTTTCAATCCAGATCCTAAAAGCTAGAGGGGCCTGGAACAACATTTATCAAGCCCTGAAAGAAAACGGATGCCAACCAAGAATCTTATACCCAGCAAAACTTACTTTCAGATTTGACAATGAGATTAGATCCTTCCATGATAAACAAAACTAAAGAAATTTACAAAAAGAAAGCCAGCATTACAGAACTTCTCAGCAAAATATTCCATGAGGAAGAGATGAAAAACAATGATGCAAATCAGTAATGGGAGGAACTAGCCTAAAGGAATAGCCAAATAAAGGAGAAACCAAATCATGTCAAAAAACAAAAATGAGTCAAATGACTGGGAATACAAATCGTATCACAATAATAACCTGAATGTCAATGGCCTGAACTCATCATACAAAAGACATAGACTGGCAGATTGGATTAAAAAGAAAAATCCAACAATATGCTGCATGCAAGAGACTCATCTCATAGACAGAGATACCCATAGACTAAAGGTGAAAGGATGGGAAAAACATACCATGCCCACGGACACAGCAAAAAAACTGGAATATTCATACTCATTTCAGATAATATGAACTTCAAGCCAAAACTAGTCAGAAGGGATAAAGAAGGACATTACATACTGCTTAAGGGAAGCACAAATCATCAAGATATAACAATCATAAATATCTATGCCCCGAACATTGGCTCATCCATGTATGTCAAACACATCCTTCTTAATTCCAGAAATCAAATAGACCACAACACAATAATACTAGATGACTTTAACACACCTCTCTCACCATTGGATAGATACTCCAAACAATAATTAAACAAAGAAACCATAGATCTCAATAACACAATCAACAAATTAGACTTAACGGACATATATAGAATATACCATCCAACAAAGAATGAATACACTTTCTTCTAAGCAGCACATGGATCCTTCCCTAAAATAGACCATATTTTATGCCACAAAGTTACTGTTAGCAAATACAAGAATATAGAGATACTACCTTGTATTCTATCAGATCATAATGGATTGAAATTAGAAATAAATGACAGAATAAAAAACAGAAAATTCTTCAATACCTGGAGATTAAATAATGCACTATTATATGATGAATGGATAAGAGAAGACATCAGGAGAGAAATTAAAAAATTCTTAGAAGTAAATGAGAACAAAGACACATCATACCAAAATCTCTGGGACACTATGACAACAGTACTTAGAGGAAGATTTATTTCATGGGGTGCATTCAACAAAAGAAGTAGAAATCAGCAATTAAATGACTTAACAATACAGCTCAAAAACCTAGAAAAAGAAGAGCAGACCAATACCCAAAGTAGCAGAATACAGAAAATAGTTAAAATCAGAGCCAAAATCAATGATATTGAAACATAAGAAAAATCGGACAAAGTAACAAAATAAATAGTTGGTTCTTTGAAAAAATAAACAAAATTGATAAACCCTTAGCCACACTAACAAAGAGCAAGACAGAGAAAACTCAAATTACTAAAATTCGGAATGAACAAGGAAATATCACAACAGACACGAGTGAAATACAAAACATAATTAGAAGCTATTTTGAAAATCTATACTCCAACAAAACAGAAAACCTCGAAGACATCAGCAAGTTTCTAGATACATATAAATTACCTAAACTGAACGAGGAGGATATACACAACTTAAATAAATCAATATCAAGCAATGAAATAGAAGAGGTCATCAAAAGCCTAACAACAAAGAAAAGTCCGGGAACAGATGGATTCTCAGCCGAGTTCTACAAAACCTTTAAAGAAGAACTCATTCCACTAGTCCTCAAAGTATTCCATGAAATAGAAGAGGAGGGAACCCTCCCAAACTCATTCTATGAAGCCAATATCACCCTGATACCTAAACCAGAGACACATTGAGGAAAGAAAATTTCAGACCAATATCCTTAATGAACATCAACGCAAAAATTCTCAACAAAATTTTAGGAAATCGCATACAAAAATATATGAGAAAGATAGTGCACCATGATCAAGTGGGTTTCATCCCAGGGATGCAAGGTTGGTTCAACATCTGGAAATCAATAAATGTCATTCACCATATCAACAGACTTAAAGTTAAGAAACACATGATTATTTTAATAGATGCAGAAAAAGCATTTTATAAAATACAGCATCCCTTCATGCTCAAAACACTAGAAAAAATTGGGATAGTGGGAAATGAACAGACACTTCACAGAAGAAAATGTATAAGCAATCAACAGATATATGAAAAAATGTTCAACATCTCTAGTAATAAGAGAAATGCAAATCAAAACTACCCTATGATTCCATCTTACCCCAATTAGAATGGCAATTATCAAGAACACAAGCAACAATAGGTGTTGGCAAGGATGTGGGGAAAAAGGTACACTCATACATTGCTGGTGGGGCTGCAAATTAGTGCAGCCACTCTGGAAAGCAGTATGGAGATTTCTCAGAAAGCTTGGAATGGAACCACCATTTGACCCAGCTATCCCAGTCCTTGGCCTGTACCCAAAGTACTCAAAATCAGCATACTACAGAGATACAGCCACATCAATGTTCATTGCTGCTCAATTCACCATAGCCAGATTGTGGAACCAACCTAGATGTCCTTCAATTGATGAATGGATAAAGAAACTGTGGCATATATATACATTGGAATATTACTCCACCATAAAGAATGATAAAATTATGGCATTTGCAGGCAAATGGATGAAATTGGAGAATATCATGCTAAGTAAGATAAGCCAATCTCAAAAAACTAAAGGACAAATGATCTTGCTGATAAGCGGATGAGGACATATAATGGGGGTGGGAGGGGTTAGCATTAGGGTTAGTGTTAGGTTTAGGATTAGGGTTAAGGAGGGTGGTAAGAATGGAGGAAGGAAGGACTGTATAGAGGGAAAAGAGGGGTGGGAGGCATGGAGGGGAGACATAAAGTAACAGAATGAAAGAAACAACATTACCCTATGTACATTTCTGATTACACAAATGGTATGCCTTGACTCCATGTACAAATAGAGAAACAACATATATCCCATTTGTTTACAATAACAAAATGAATAAAAATAAATAAATTATAAAAACAAAAAAAGGGTCAGCTGAGTTCCCACAGGGGTCACTCATGGGAAACTTGAGAGCAGCTTTTTAGCTCCTTTAGTGCCATTTGATAGGTAGGGTCTCCTTGATGAGATGGCTTCCCTTGGAAGCATCTGGTATGTCTTCCTTTTCCAATTACCCTCCTCTGCAGCAAGTTTACTGATTGGTTTTTTAACCTCCAGTGGTCTCATCAGTTTCCTTGTTTGGAAGGTCGTGTGACCCAGAGTTGCAAGGCTCCTCAGAGAAGTCCTCTTGTTCCCTACTTTCAGGCTGATTTTGAGGGCAAGAACCAAATACTGGTTTTTCCTGGCCTCTGTATTTTATTCAATCTCTAAGTTTGATCTTATATATCAAGCAAACCAGTCTCACCAGTCATAAAGTAAGAGAACTGGGCTTTAACATCAGTGTTAATAACTTTACAGTTATTTACCCTATTTTTTAACTGGAGTCTGTGTTAGTATTGGAATTTACCATTACATACTCTCTGTTCTGTAGGTGATGGCTTATTGTCACCAGTTACCTAGGCTGTGTGTTCTTGAAGCAGTACCTTTGAAAAACATTAACAGTTAACAGATTTACAAAATGAAATTAGCAAGCATAAAAATATATTCAGCTTGTATAATAGCTATCTTAAATTTTGACTTAGCATTTTGGCTCTGCAATATATCCCCTGTTTGAGATCACAGTAATTCCACAAGAACCAATCATTTGTCTGTAACTTTAAATAAGGTGAAGTCTGGCTCATTTTGGAGTCACTCTAACTTGCATTTAGGTGGGAGGCAGAGCCTTATCTGAGGTACAGCGTGGTCCCTCACAAATCTTAAGTGTTCTAATTCTTATGGTGAGTATGACTTTCTTAAATATAATTTTAAGTTTACATATATCATTTTCTGAGTCTATATGAGCATTAGTTAACACAATTTAACATTATATCCAAAACACAAATCAAAGAAAGGATGAGAGAGCTCTTAACTTTCCTTTTGTGTGGGAAAATGGCAAAATGTTTTCTTTTCATGATATTAACCGTTAAAGAAATCAAACTTTAACTTTAAGAAATACATATCATTTGAAATTTTTTTTATCTCAATGTAAAAAGTAACAAATTTTACATATACCCTACTGATACTAAGTACTATAATAGAGCATTAAATGATAGAAACAAATCCCCAATAAAATTTCCTTTTTATAAGCTTAAAATTACCATTACAGACAAGTTTAATTTGGAGAAGAGCAGCTTGATAAATTTCTGCTTTAAAAACTTGTATACTGGAAGAGATGAACACATTTAATATACAAATAATGGCCATTCCAATTACCTTAATACCTTTATATAAATAAATTTAGTTTTTTAAAGAAAACTTTAGATTCTGTAATGTAGTATAATACTCTAACAGTTGTTTAACCATAACTGCATAACCCCAATTTTCAAGAGGAATTGTTCTAAAAAAGAATACTTCACAGACATGATGTTATGAGTAAATTAGCATTTCTAAGAAATCCTTGTAATTTTAACATAAAGATTAAACTTTTATTTTATATCAGTATGTTAGTATTTGACCTTAGAAAAAATTTTAAATAGCTTTAACTGATGGATTCACTTATATAAAACTTAGCTACATACAAACTTGTTGAAATTTGCCCATTACTTACACAAAGACAGTCTTTGCCCTTACTTAGACCCTCATGTTTACCACATAAGCATTTTCTTACCTAGAAACATTTTGTTTTTCATTAAATGTATTTTCATATGTAAAACCTTTTAATTTTTTCTTTCCTATCTATTGATCCTTTGTTGTTGGAATCCTGAGACAACTCTTATGCAATTTCTGAATTTAGCTAAATCACTCCATTTTAACAATATTAAACACTGTGCTGTTTATAGTACCCTAATTGAAACACAGTTGAATCTTTTGGAGCCGATGGTATATAGAATTGTACCTGTTAGGACTTAACTCTTAGTTACCTTGTTATTAGTGATGACACAAAGCAATTTTAACCCTTATTATTCACCAATCTATGAAAATGTCAATACCACTTAAGTATGTTACCCCCTGCAATTTAAGGAGTTAAGAGCACTTGATATTATTTAATAATTAGCATTTAACTTTGCACATTAATCAGTTGTCTCTAACAAACACATTTGAGTAATCTTGTGTGTGTTAAGTCTAATTTATTTATTTTACTCTAAAAGCAAGTTATCAGAGCAGTGTATTAAACAGTATGTGCTGACTCTTCCCTGTTGAAGAAAAGTCCTAGAAAAAATAGATATTAGACTTTTATAAACATCAACATTTTATTAGTCTGACCACCTAGAGACTTGCAAGTTATTTTCAAAGATATTTTACTTTTGTTTACCCAATTTAAATTGAACCATTTTATATCATGTGAATTAAAAGTATTTGGATCCATTTTGTAAATTTTAATTTTATGCATGCTTAAATATCATGTAAATGAAATATACATGCACATAGACAGACAACATAACATCAGAAAACATGATATACAGATAAAAAAACAAAGGCCTCGTAACGTTTATCTCCATTGAAATGAATAAGATGTTCAAAAATAACTCTAGATTTGGATAAAATAATAACTCTGATCAATGAATCTTTAACCTATGTATGTAGGATCAAAATTGCGAGCTCGAAATAGCATTTACAAAAAACAAAACAAAACAAGAATTCTAAAAGAAAAAAATGATAATGACCATTAATTACAGCATGAGAGAGTGAGAAAGAGGAAGGCAGAGAGAAGGGGTAAAGGGAGGGAGACAGAGTTCATGTAGCAGCCCAGGAGAAGTTTAAAATGGACAGATTTTTTTTTTTCTTTACTCTCAGGTTGGTCCACCACTGAGCCTGCTGCAGGCCTCAGCAAGGTCAGGGAAATTGCCTAGGGTTTTTTATCCCTTTTTCCTGGTTGGGAATCAGGTCAGGTTTGGATGCAGAAAATCATGAAGTGTTATCTCCCACTATTTTTGAGGAATGGGGTTGCTATATCATACTCCTTACTGCTACATGTCATGGGCTGTTGGGCTGGTTAGGATTATTTCCTCCATACCAACCACCTCCCATGGGAATTTTCCTTTTCCAGTAGGTGGAGCTGTTGGTTCACTCTTTTGTTTGGGATATGGTGGGGGGGGCATGAAGAATGCGACCAGACAGGATTCTCTCTCGAAATTTATTGCTTAGTAATGTCCTGTTCTCCAGTTACTTGTGGAGAACAAAGAGGAGTAGCTGGAGAGGAATATCTTTTGCTATCTGTGCTGTATTTTCTTCACCATTTTCCCCAGGGTGGGAGGGGGGACTGTGGTATTGTTTCACTTTTTTATATAGTCTGAGAGAGTAAAATTTTTGGACCTATATTTTATGCTGCAAATGGATTATTGGGAGAAAAGAAGACCCTCTTAAAGCTCTGTGCTTCACTGGAGGGAGAGAGAGAGGGCAATTCATTCCAAGGGTTTAGAGGGGATGAGCAGATGGTGGGAGGCCTTTGTTACCCAGTGCAAAGCTTCTGTTATTATTGGCATCTGTCTCCTCATTTTTAGAAGTTACAATGCTTGAAGTGGAGGTCTGAAGTGTCATTTGTTTGTCTTTTGGTTTCACTTTTAGCTCAAGCTGCAAAAGAAGTTATCGCGTTCCCTCTGGCCGCAGAGAGAGACACGACAAACGTCTGAAGCTTTGGAAGTTTATTATGCACAGTCCCTCTCCTACACTTCTCTTACTCCCAGCTTCCACGCACTCCCAGCTTCTCTTCTCTCAGCTTCTTCTCTCAGCTTCTTCTCTCAGCTTCTTCTCTCAGCTTCTGCGCACTCCCAGCTTCTTCCGCCCTCAGCTTCTTCCGCCCCCAGCTTCTTCCGCCGCTTTACTCTCCCACCCACCAGGCTTATATACACTTCAACCAATCAGGGGGGGGGCACACGAGGTAAACCGCGGACAGCTGCAGGCATAGAATAGGTACACGAGGGGGGCATCCTCTAATCACATCGTTAACTAGCCAATCATTGGAATTCGCTGGTTGTTTACTGTATAGCTGGCCGCTTTTGGCTCAGCGTCAGGCGCCATCTTGACCACGCCCAAGGCTGGGGGTCCTGGAAACCCTGACAGATCCCCCTTCTTTATTATTAAACTAAGACTCAGGACCGTGTCTGTCTTAGGTTGAGTGGTCAGCATATGTCCTTACCCGTCATCAGAGCCTGCAGAGCATGCTGCAGCTCCTGTCTTAGGTTGGTACACAGCCACCTCCTTCATTACCCGTCTTTGACTACTGGTCCAGCATCAAGAGCCATACTAATGGGGGGCTGTCGGCCTTTAGGGTGGTCATGGCCTGATGAAAGATAATTTGATCTCTCTATTGGCTAGCTCGTAGATGCATGCCAAAACGAATGAAGAGAAGGAGGCCAAGGCAGAGGAGTACCACCGTAGCTCCTAAGCCTGCCCGCTGTTTGACAAATCTATAAACAGAAGAAAAACCATATACCCATATTAAATACAGAAACAATATACATCCCAGTAGTGTTACAATACGGGCAACACAAAACAGCTCTCAGGGAATAAATGCATCCCAGTCCCAAAAGTTCTTGCAAGGTATCCACTTGTTCTTATAGTGAGTCCACTCTCTAATAAAGTCTCCATGGTCTGTAAGGCTGCAGCTGCATTTTCGGCCAAATGATCGTTGTTATGGTTGTGTTAATGCTGCTACTGCAAGGACTGTGATGGCAATGATCACGGCTGTTGCAATGTCAAAGCCTCTCCTGTTTCTTGATAATAGCACTGGCAATTCTATATCTGCAACAGAAACTAGGACTGGTAGGAAGATAGGAATGTGCATCAAAATTTGCACGGGTGGCAAAAGAACCATTCCAGCATTGTGAGAGATAGCACATGGTTAGTGAACAGTTAAGAGGTGTTATTAGAAATGTTAGTTGGTAGAAACATAAAAGGGAGGAAATACACAAGCTGACGTGGGAAGAAAAGCAATATTACAGCTAGGGTCAGCAGAACGAGTTGCTCTACTCTGGGTCTGATTTGTAGTATGATTCCAACGGCAAAGTGCAAAAATTCCTCCTGTTAAAGCAAAGAAAGACTAGAGATATCCTTGTCACCAAAAACAGCACGACCTGAAAAATCATCAGTAGAATTGACAGGCTTGTAGAGGAATTGGTTGAAAACAAGAAAAGGAAGGATAAAAAATGTGTTAGTTAGAAATGAAAAATATGGCCAGGCTAACAATGGCCCATAGGTTCCGGGTTTGCCTTTCTGTCTGAGTTTTTGTTATTGGAGGAAGGCTCAGGCTCGCCATTGTGAGGAGGAGCAGCATCACTTGCATGCTGCTTTCCCTCAACAGTAACCAATTTGCACTCGTTAGCCCAACGTGTTTCCCTTCTGCGCCTTGGGCAAAGTCCTGGGGCATAAGATGTAACAGATTTTACTATAGTTATCTCTTATCTTTTGTTAGGGCATTATCTCCTTGCTGCTGATTTTGTGCATCTATTGAAGCGTATTGGCCTTCTCCTATTAACATCTCAACATTTCTATCGGGAAACCTTGCCACTATGTTTCTGCAAGCAGTTTCAACAGCTACTTCTTGCCACTGAGCTCTCCAATCAGACATTGTTCTCCAGATAACACTGCTCTGCATAGCTGTCTCCAATAGTCTTAACTGCCTCTTTAAAGTTTTTCTAATGGTTGATGGTATCTCCATTTGCTCCTCAAATACGGGCAGGTTCTACAAATTTTGAAGCTCTTTTTATTAGGCTTTAGGTTTCTCCTACCTTTTCCCCTTGTTCTTAAGTTTTCACTACCACTTGGTTATTCCTTTTGGGGGTTCTTTGTGTTAGACTTAGTTCCCTTTTTTCCCTTGTTCTTACATTTCCCGAGCAATTATTCTCTAGGTCACCACCACTCAATCTTTCCTCACTTTATTCTCTTTAAGCGTTCTTTTCTGTCACTATTAGATCCTGTTCATGAAGATCCCCCTTGTGGCACACTGAGCAGCTTTTCTTACTTTAGCTGTTTTTTCCTTTAATGGCGTCTCATGGTTTTTTAATAGTTCCCTGAGGGGTTGCTGCATTCAGACCCCATTGTTACTAATTTGAATGGCTTTAGTTATGGCAGTTACAATAACAAACAGTGGCCTAGCTGCCAGGAGCAACGAGATTACTGAAAGGAAAACTATCAAGTGTGCCTTAGAACCCTAATTGGACCGCTTCAAGCGTGTTTCTACTTTCACTTTAATTGGACTGCGTTCCACGCGTCAGGACCGCTGATGGCGTATCCCGATACCCTTTAACCCGCGTTCCACACGTCAGGACCGCTGATGGCATATCCCGATACCCTTTAACCCGCGTTCCACGCGTCAGGACCACTGATGGCGTATCCCGATACCTTTTAACCCGCGTTCCATGCGTCAGGACCGCTGATGGCGTATCCCGAAACCTTTTAACCTGTGTTCCACGCATCAGGACCGCTGATGGCGTATCCCGATACCTTTTAACCCGTGTTCCATGCGTCAGGACCGCTGATGGCGTATCCCGATACATTTTGACCCGCGTTCTATGCGTCAGGACCGCTGATGGCGTATCCCGATACCTTTTAACTTTTTTATAACTGGTTTAACTTATATAAAAAAAATTTTTTTTAGATATCTTACCTTGTTTTCTTTATAAGGTTTTCATCTTCCCGGGTTTCGGCACCAGTTATCGCGTTCCCTCTGGCCGCAGAGAGAGACACGACAAACGTCTGTAGCTTTGGAAGTTTATTATGCACAGTCCCTCTCCTACACTTCTCTTACTCCCAGCTTCCGCGCACTCCCAGCTTCTCTTCTCTCAGCTTCTTCTCTCAGCTTCTTCTCTCAGCTTCTTCTCTCAGCTTCTTCTCTCAGCTTCTGCGCACTCCCAGCTTCTTCCGCCCTCAGCTTCTTCCGCCCCCAGCTTCTTCCGCCGCTTTACTCTCCCACCCACCAGGCTTATATACACTTCAACCAATCGGGGGGGCACCCGAGGTAAACCGCGGACAGCTTCAGGCATAGAATAGGTACACGAGGGGGCATCCTCTAATCACATCGTTAACTAGCCAATCATTGGAATTCGCTGGTTGTTTACTGTATAGCTGGCCGCTTTTGGCTCAGCGTCAGGCGCCATCTTGACCACGCCCAAGGCTGGGGGTCCTGGAAACCCCGACAAGAAGTGCCTTTAAAGCAGTGAACTGTGGAGCTTTCTGCCTAGGGGTGAGATCGGAGTAAACAAATCTCTCAAGAACAAAGAGAAGGACTGTAAAGTAACTTGCAATGAGTACCCCTAAGCCTAAGATAGGGGACCCACAGGAGAACTAAGGGAGCCTACCTTCTGACATACAGAGAAGTGCTTAGGATCCAATATGTCTCATGTTCAGTGGGGGAACTTCCGTGAGTCGTTATTTACAGCCATATATCTGCATGGTGTATCCGGTAAAAATCTCCAGAGAGGGAGGTGTGTTTCCAAATTTGGGGGAGGGTCAATCCCTTATGTGAATTTGCCAGGAGAACCAAAAGTAACAGTAGAGTCACTGGTGAGGGAGGAGTGCATAATAGGAGCCAGCAGCCATGTGTGTCTTTTCTCCAGGATTAGGACAATCAGGACAAACAGGGAAGAAAAAGTGGGGAGTGGTCCTGTGCTCCCACTCACAGGACCTTCAGCACACCAAACATGAAGGGGCTCTTACCAAATCAGGGGGGACTCATCAATCCCAAGGTGTGTGAGTAGATGAGGCACATTGGGCACCAAAATGTAGTTCTGCCAGGCTACTTCAGATGTTGGTAAGGACGTGGAGTCAAGACCCCCAGACTCTGGGAGTTGGGTGGAAGCAGGCTTGTGGCAAACAGCCTGCAAACTTGTTTATTGTGGGAACAGCCATACATTTTACACACTTCTTGCCCAATCACAATGTGCCATGGGGGATCAGACCACCAGGTTCCTATATGAGTTCCCTTCATAATATTGAGTCAACTTGTGGCAGTTGTTTACTTTCCTTGGTCAGAGAAGTGGGATGCTCCTCCCTGCAATTTTTTCTTACACACTTGGGACATTCACTGCTCCAGCCAAGAACTAGGATTTCTCCCAACAGCCTAGAAGAAAAATATGCCATTAGATTATACATGGTTTACTACTGAGTTCTCTTTATAATTTATCCTGTGTGATAAAGGGTCTTTCATATACCTTCAGGTAAAATCAGGCACAAGTGGAAAAATGACTTCATTGACTAGAATCTTTGATGTCCCCAGTTTCTTTTTCTTGTTCAGACTATCAACTATTCTATATGTAAAAGGGCTTCAAAAATTTGTTTCTAATACTCTGTGTTTTAGTCTATTAATGTTACTTTTCACATATGACCTGGGACAATTTATAAAACTCTTGGTGTGATCTTACCTATGTAGCAAGAAAGAACTTTCAACTCTTCTATTTATACATTGATCAACAAAACTAAAATCATATTAATAATAATCAAATTAATAATAATATTAATAATCATATGCAACATTCCCAATATTAGATGTTACTCTATCAAGGCTCAAAACAAAGCCCAAAGACTGAGGGTCTATATAATTTCCAAAGCACTTATGAATATTTATTCCACACATGTTGGCTATATATAATCTATAGCTAATTCTATAGTTCAGGACATAGAGATTCATTACAGATAAAATGATCCCTGGTTTACAGTAGTAAGCAAAGCAGTCAGGATGGAGGCTGGGACACTCTTACTCCTAATCCAGAGTGATGTCAGTTTAACATGTGGCCTTCTGTCACATCCCCTTTCTCTTCTTAAACATTAGGTAGATGCTGCCTTTTCATCCTGAAGCTATTTTTAACCAAGGAGAAATGACATTGTTGGACTGCTTTTATTTTCATGCTGTGTATTTTTCTTCTGAGTTCTCACTCAGGCATCCTGAAATTGTCATACCCTAAATTTGACATGGAAAACAGAAGAGCTTGTCAAAGATCACTTGGTGAATGGAACATCCTGAGATTCAGAAAACTGGAACCTGGCTGCTGCTCAGTATAATCAGGGCCTATGGCCACTTTACATGGGCTGTTTGTGGACAAGTCACTTTGCCAATCTGTGCCCCTCAACCAGGAGCTAATGGATGTCTTGCCTCTGGTGACTGTCAGTGTGTTCCTGGGTGAGAAGTTACTTCAGATATTAGTTGAATAGAAATGACACATCTCTCCACTGTTGTAATTTCTTCCTTAAATGGGACAGCTCCAGGGTCCGATCTTAAATATGATAGTAATTTTCCAAAGTAGAATACAGATAAATTTAAGTCTGTAGAGTTTTACAATAGATCATATAAACTTTGACAAATATTTTGGTGAGAACATACCCAAGGATCTCTCAAAGCAGAATTCTCTTAGTCTATGACAAAAGGGAAAAAAAGGGGGTGTGGGCAAACATAGACCTACCCTGTATAAGAAAGTGCTCTCTAAGATTCGTAGACATTCTCTAAAGTTAGGTGTCTTCTTGAATCTTCTACATAAAGATGCCCCTTCATTTTCTCATTTGTCCAAGGACATCTCCATGTGGTGATGCACATAGTGCATTGTGTCAGGATAGAATGTAAGTCGTACACAAAATGTGTCCTGATTCACACAGCTGGGGTTAATGGGAACAATGAAAAAAGAAGAGATTGACAGACTCAAGAAGTCATCAGCACTCAGGAGGTGATTTGGACTAAGAGTAAATGAGGTAGCACTTGCACGATATTATGACTACACCAAAGGTCATACAAGTAGGTTGCTCACATAAAAACTTGCTTAATTTTATATTTGGTAATTATTTTAGCTTGGTACATTTTGGAAAAGTGGAAATGAAGCTTTCCATAACAATTTTAGACATAATGCACAACATGATTTGTTGATTAGTCATTTTATAATTATTTGGGAGGCATGTGCCTGTCATGGGACCTCATGCCCTTTTTTGCTCAAATGAGCTCTTAGTTCCCCCAGCTGAACTGCCAGAGTTGATTCACAGGCCTTCCTACCTGCCTGAACTGCACATAGCCCCCTTTCCTGAGCTTCTCAGCTAGCATCAGCCTCTCTGCTAGCTCCCCATCCTTGTGCTGAAACTTCTCTGCCAGCACATGATCAATGATGTCTTTGTCCTTTTCACATTCTGAGAAGAGACAAATATGCCTGCCTCAGTGGACAGCTGGACATACTGCCATAGGCATTGCCTTCAGAGGAGAAGGCAGGCCCACCCCAGGGACAAGAGAAGCTTCAAGTCCCAGGCTATATGCAGGGATCTTCACCTTTTGAAATCTCCCCAAATACATGGTATTTGATTATCCTCAATTTGTAGATGAGGAAAGAGAAGTTCAAAGACACAGGAAGTATCATAGGATGGTAATTTAATGTATCTGGCAATCAGATTCACATTTGACTTTGAATCCTAGACTACTGTAATTACTAAAGCCTCTTGAGTCAAATAATTACTGGGCATGAAGCACAGACTCTGTACACTCAGGAAGGCACCTAGCACTGCAGGGCTGAAGGTTCCCTTGTGATCACAACTTCAGAAAATGAGGATCTCCAACATAAAAAAAATTTATCTTGATACACTTGTGTAAAATATAAGGTTAAGACTGTAAATGTCTGAAAGTAATATGCCTAACACTAATAAAGTTTGTATTAAAAGGGAAGTAATTGAAAAGTAAGCTATCAGTGCTTTTGCCAGACACATGTAAAAGCAATAAGAGAATTAATACCTACATGACAACTCATAAATGTAAGTACTATGATATACCACATAAACAGAATAGGAAACTGAAAAAAAGACAAGAAACCTGGATTAGAGCCCAGGAGAATGACTGGTGCCATACTCTATACACAGTTAATAGGGTCTTGAGGGATATACTTCTTCATATTTTTTCCTACAATTATACTATGATTCTAAGAAAAAAATTACTAAAATACAGTCTGCCTTTTCCCAAAATTTATTTCTTTAATTCCTTAAAAACTTTCTGTACTTTTTGTTTTTCTTCCATATGAAAAAAAATGCCAATAAATTTTTGGAAAAATGTAGGTAAATGAGGCAAACTCAAGCCAGGTTATTTTTTACCATAGTCATTAGCACAGGTAATTTTCCCATGATTCCTTTAGTCCCAACAGCCCACCTAACTGATAAGCCACTGGGCTCCCATTGCCAAGCAGATGGTTGGAGGGATGGGCCTCCAACATTCTAAGCAGCTTGGGTTTTTACTAGGGCTGATGGTCTTCTCCATCTAGTTTCATTCTTGCCTTGACTTCATAGCACATATTTCAGACCATACGGTATCTTCTAGACTGACTGACTATCTAGCAACCCTGAAGGTTCAGCAGCTCAGGGACAGACCTATAGGGTACTAGACGTACTCTGATGTCCCAGAAACTTTTTTTTTTGGTACCAGAGATTCAAATCAGGGTCATTCAACCACTGAGCCACATCCCCAGCCCTATATTGTATTTTATTTAGAGACAGGGCCTCACTGAATTGCTTAGTGCCTTGCTTTTCTGAGGCTGGCTTTGAACTTGCTATCCTCCTGCCTCAGCCTCCTGAGCCACTGGGACTACAGGTGTGAGTCACCACACCTGGCAGAAACCATATATTGTGCTGCAGGGAAAAGACTCTCCTGTATTCATAAGAAGAGGCTGTGTCCTTGGAAATGGGGATTTCTCACCATCAGAGTCCCTGGTCTTGAATATGTCACTTCTGGTTACCACTGTTTCAGTTAGCACAAGACTGTACTTGAGCTCCTTTAAAGAAGGTACTATGCACTGTCACACTGGTTCCCAGCATAACCAGAAAATTCTGTCCACTTAGTACTCAGCAGAAGCTTGAACTGAGTGAAAATCATTAGTCCCAGACTCTTAGATCAACACACATGTTATATGCCTGTAGGATCCCATATGATGCAGAGAGGATCCTAGTTAAAAAAGGTGTGAGCTATTCTTGAAAAGTACAGACAATTTTGCCTCCAATAGCAGTCAGTAGCTGGGACATTAACCATATTCCCACTCTACACCTACAAGTAAATTAGAAGATGCCATAGTCTTTGTGTCTCATTTTTACTTTGTCAGTAAATTGAAGGTTAAATACCAACCCCTAATTTCTACAAATATATTAAAGATGGAATTACATGGAAGGAGAGGAAAATCAAGTTGGAGAATATCTTGTTTCTCAAAGGAAACAGCTGATCATTCATCACTTGCTGACTGACTCCATCTACAATTTATGGTATTTTTGCTGCTGGTTTACCAAACACTATGTTGTAGATTTAGATATAAGAAATTTTTCATTGATGTCTTAAAACTGTTGTTTGTTCTCTTTCAGTTGAGATTGCAATTCCTGTTGATTTCTAGGAGATTAATTTCTGTCTATAGATCAGGTGAAGAGCTGAGAGATGCTGACAGATACTGCCAAGATGACATTTGAGACAGAAAAGGTACAGTCTCGGGCTGCAATGAAGAAACCCAAACAGGTCATGAGCTAAAGATAAATTAAATCAAAGAGGTTTCATGAGGCCTAAGAGATGGCAATAGCCTAATCATTAAATTACTTTAGAGAAAAAGCTGATCAACACCCTGTAACTTTGAGGAGTCCTTAGTACAAAATACAAGGATCCAGATGCCAAAGTTTAGAGTTGAAGTCTCAGCCTAAATCTCAGAATCAGACTCAGGAGTGAGGAGATAGGGCCAGTGCACCAAGTAACAGTCTAACAGATGGTTTGAGATGTCATGGAATGGGGGTAGCCCCTGTCTTTCAGTTGCCTTATCCAGGCTGACCCACAGGCCACACATTCTCTTCAGAAGGTCATCACAGATGTGGAACCCCCACTCATCTTCCAATCTCAACAGTTGTGTAACCTTATACCAATACAGTCAACCTCTCTTTCCCCCAAATATTTAAGCATACTTCATGTTTCTCCTTTTTGCATAAGCAGAAACAGTTTCCCATCAAGTTATATTTTCCTGAGCACTACACAGAAGTCACCTCACCATTTTTTTAACATTAAAATGGATCTTAAGGTTTTTCCCCAAAAATGTAAATTTTGTCAATGTAAAACTGTCATGATGTTCTTCTCTGATCGACTCATTATTTCTAAGTCCCTTCAAATATATAGAAGAGCTGGGCTCAGTGATGAACACCTGGAATCCCAGTTGCTTAGGAAACTGAGAAAAGAGGATCACAAGTACAAGGCCAGCCTCAGCAACTTAGTGAGACCCTCAGCAACTTCATGAGACCCTGTCTGAAAGTGAAAATAGTAAATGATTGGGGATGGTAAATTGCTCCTGGGTTAAACCTCTAGTACCAAATTTCCTGCCCCTCACCAAAAAATAGAAGACTGCTATATAACTCGAGGCAACAGTGAGATATATCTAATATAACTTGGGAGAACACACTGAGGTGTGATGGGAGTGTTTGTTGAGGATAGTGCTTGTAATTGGAGGCATTTTAGGAGGGCACTTAAATAAATATCTGAGGTTTGTCCTTACAGTATCCAGAGATGAATAGGGATGATATTTTGCTGGGTAGTGAGAGTTATGTATTAGATGTACAGGTAGAGATTTTTGAGATTTGTTTAAAGGGCATTCTAAGGTTCATTTGGAAGTCTCTCTGAGATTTGTATGGAGGACTCTTGATTGGGATGTATAGAGATGGTGCTCTTAGGTGACTATTAAGATGTCCCAAGTTGTGTAAGAATGTCACTCTAATGTGAAGAAGAGATCTCTGAAATAAATTAGGTGGATTAAGTGAGGTTTGAAAGGAGAGCTCTATGAAGTGGGTTACAGGCCCACTGAATTTTGAAAGTAGGGCATTGTGAGGTGTGCAGAAAAGTGGTGTGTGGTTTTCAGTGAGAGTTCTCTGAGATGTGCAGGAATTGCTCAATGAGGTGTGTAAGAAATATTCCTGAAGTGTGTATGGAAGGCATTCTGAGGTATAAAGGCACCTACTGTGAGCAGGGAGAGCTTTCTTAGTTGTATAGGGAGGTGTCTGTAATGTGTGTATGTAGGCTACTCTGAGGTATGGACAGAGGTCCCTCGTTGTTTGTAGTTCAGGTGCTCTGATATGTGTTGGGAGGTATCATGTGTGCACCAGAAATTTCTGTGGGTGTAAATGGCTTTTGTCTGTGTAGGAGTGCTATCTGGTTTGTGTACAAGGGCCCTTTGAAGTTAATAGTGAGATCCATCTATATGAATAGGGAGAATACACTGAGGTGTGATGGGAGTGTTCTTTGAGGATACTACAGGTGATATAAATGCTGTTTAGGAAGACCAATCCAAGAAGTATCACAAATGGTCTTTGAGATGTGTACATACAGCACTCGGAAGTAATTTGGGAGGAAATTTTGGTGTGTAGTGAGGTCTATCTGAGATGTGTAGGTAGTGTTTGCTAAGGTGTTTAGCAAAGGCATTCTGAAGTTTGAATTAACATTTCTCTGGAATTTCTAAGGAGTACTCTTTGGGTGTATAAAGAGGACTTTATTGTTTAGATGTTCCTCAAAAATGTGTTGAGGAAGCAACCCTAAGTTGTGTATGTATGGCACATTTATGTGTGTATGAAGGGCTCTTGATATAAATAGGGAGGGATTACTTAGATGTGTAGGGAGGTGTGTTTGAGATGTGGATGAAAGGTTCTCTTGGTTCTCTTCATTGCATAGGAGGTCTCTGATGTACATAGAGAGGGCCCCTTTGTGTGTGTGGGAGGGCCACCTGAAGCGAGTTGAAAGTGTTCACAGGTGTGCATAGGCATGGTGCTCTTTGCTGGGTAGAAATACCTAAGTAAATTGTTTACACACAGCCTTTTCAGGTGAGTACTGAGAGCACTATGAGATCAGCAGGGAGAACAAACTGATATAAAAGGGAAAGAACTATAAATTTTGTGTTACAGTTAGGGTGTGGCTTACAGTTTTGGGTCAGGATCCATATCTTGCTCAGTGTCAGGGTCAGGGAGAGCCCTCTGTGGTATGTAGGGAGGGCTTGTGTTAATGGTTATGGTTAGGATTAGGGTTATGTTAAGGGTCATTGTCAGTATTTTCAGTTTACAAAAAATGACTCAGTAATGAGTTGAAAGGACTCTTTGAGATGTGTATTAATCACTTTCTAAGGTGAGCAGGCAGGCTCTCTGTTGTGTTCAAAGAAGCCTTGTCATGAAAAAGAGTTAGTAGGGAGTGCTTGAAAAGGAGTATATATTTTACCCAGTGATGTATATAGACATGTCTCCCTGAGGTGTGTAGGGATAGTTCTCTGATGTGTTTAGGGACTCCTCTTCATGTGTGCAGGGTGCGCTACTTTTGATGTGTATGAGGGTACACTCAGGTGTGTAGGGAGTGCCCTCTGAGGTTGGTAGCATTTGGCCTCTGAGCTGTGTAAAGAGGGCTCTATTAGGTGTGTAGGAGGGTTCCGTGATGTGTGTCATATGACAATTGAATGTGTATGGATGTGCCTCTAATATGAGTAGGGAGGGCACACAGTAGTGCAGAGGAAAGGTGCTTTATGATGTGTAGGAAGGGTTCAGTGAGTTGTGTTTGTAGGGCCTTTTGAGGGAAGAACTGGGATCTCTGAGGGATGAGTAGGGAGGTCAAATTGATGTAGAAGGGAGAAAACTATGAGGTTAGGGTGTGGGTTATTGATAGGGTTAGGGTTTGGGGTCAAGGTCCTGATCATGATCAGTATCATGGTCAGGGAAGGTGCTCTATTTTACATAGGGAGAGCTTGAGGTTAGAGTTAGGGTTAGGTTTAAAGTTAGGTTTAGGATCAGGGTCATTCTTTGTGGTATACAGAGAAGGCCTATGTAGTGACTCAAAAGTGTTCTCTGAAGTGTGAACTGAAGGCTCTCTGAGTTGCATAGATGGCTATTTGAGGTATTTAGAGAGAACTTGCAAAGAAGTATAGTAAGCAGAAGGGGCTTTGAAACAAGTATAGTTTGTATTCAGTGAGGTATGTTCAGATGGCTCTCTGAGGTGTGTAGAGATTCCTTTGATGTGATTAGGGAGTGCTTTTATTTATATGCATGGACAATACTTTAAGGTGTTTAGGGAGGGCTCTCTGAGGTTAGTAGTGCATGGTCTTTGAGCTTTGCAGAGTACACTTTGATGTGTGTAGGAGAACTCTATGACACGTCAAAGGTCTATTAGACATGTGTGGTAGATCCAACTTTTATGGATTGAGAGGACTCACACAGGTCTATACAGAGTATTTAGTGAAATGTTTAGAAAGATCGCTAGTGAGTTGTGCTCAGAGATCCATTTGAGGTGAGTAGAGAGAGTTCTATGAGTATGGAGGACAAATTCATATAGAAAGGGAGGTAAAATGAGGTGTGGAGTGGGGTATCTCTTTGGTGTGTAGAAAGAATTCACTGAGATGAATAGGGAAGAATTTCTGAGATTTGTTGTGTAGGTTCCCTGAGGTGTTTAGTGAAGACTCATTGAAATGCATAGGGATGGCACTCTGATAAGAATAGGGAAGTCTCTCAGGGGTTTGTAGGGTGGTCCCTATTAGGTGTGCAGAAGAATCTATGAGGGGTGTAAGAGGACTTTACATCTGAGGAGAAATGCTGTCTCAGATGTGCAGGGGAAGTCTTCTGAAGTGAATAGTGTGATATCTTTGATTTGAGAACGTACTAAAGTTTGATGGAGGATCCTTTGAAGATAGTATAATGAATCTCTGAGGTGTTTTGGGAGGACACTCAATAAAGTATCAAATTTTGCTCTGAATTTTGTAGTTTTGACCTTTGGCAGTGAATAGAGAGGGCTCTTTGGTGAGCAGTGCAAGATACTTGAGATGCACAGGTAGTGTATTTTGAGATTTGAGGTTTAATTATATGGAACTATGAGGTTTGTATGGAAGCCTCTCTGAGATTTGTAGAGAGGATAGATGAATGGGTTGTTTAGGGAGTGTTATTTTTGGTGAAATGTATGTATCCTCTGAGGGGTGCAGATATGTATTTCTAAAGTGAGTAAGGGGAGAATTCTTATGTTAATAAGGAGGACAAGCTAAGGTTTGAAAGGAGGGTTCTATGAGAGTGTAACAGAGTCCTCTGAATTGTAAAAGTAGTGTAGAGGGATGGTGTGCAGTATTTGGCAACTGCTCTCCAAGTTGTGCAGGAATTGATAAATGATGTGTGTAGTACGGGCTTCTATAGTGTGAATCAATGGCCCTCTGTTGTGTAGCAAGGATGATTGATATAATGTGAAGGGTTTTCTGAGATGTGGAGAAAGGTGACTGTGAGGCGTGTAGGAAGGGAAGGGCTCTCCGAGGTTGGTTGTGTGGACTCTCTGAGGTGTGTAGAGAAGTCTCCATTAGGTATGCAGAGGCTATCTATGAGGTGTAAAAAATGGCTTTTGCCCATGCAGGAGTGCTATCTGAGTTGTGTATTGAGGGCCCTCTGAAATAAATAGAGATCCATCTGATATAAGCAATGAGAACAACCTGTGGTGTAAGGTTTCTTTTAGGATAGTAGACAGAATCTCTGAGATGTATATGTAAGGCACTTGGAGGTGAGTAGGGAGAGTTTTTGGTGAGTATCGAGGTCTATCTGAGATGTGTGGGTAGGATTTGTTGAGGTGTGTAGCACAAGCATTCTGAGATTTGAATTAACATTTCTCTGGCATTTTTAGGAATTCCTCTCTGAGGTTTATAAGGAGGGATTTCTGAGTTGTTTAGGGTTTGCTCAATGAAGTGTGGATGGTGTGTCCCTAAGGTGTGTATGGATAGAATTTAGAGTTGTGTAGAAAGGGTTCTTAATGTGAGTAGGGAGGAAATCCTTCGATGTATAGGGAGGTATGTTTGAGGCATATAGGAAATTTCTCTGAATGTGAAAGTAAATTCCTTTTATTGTAGAAGGAGGGCTCTATGAGATGTCGTGGGAGTGGTCTCTGAAGGGTGTATGAGGGCTTTATGAGGTTTGTGGGAGGGGTAATTGACATGAGATTGAGTGCTCAATTAAGTAAGTAGGGGTATTTTTGGTGTATATGCAAGACCAGTTGAAAGGGATTTCTGAAGAGTATAGTAATGGTTTTATGAGGTTAATAGAAAGGTTCAATCAGGTGTTTAGAAGGGCTTGTAAAGGAGTATTGCATGTACTCACTTATTTGGATAGGGATATGTCTATTTCAGGTATGTAGAGACTTGTTTTGAGACATATAGTGAGGACATTATTAATGTGTCAGGAGGGCAGTCCGATGTGTAGGGAGGCTTCTGTGATTTTTGTATGGAGATTATTCTGAGCTCAGAAGGGAGGGTTACTCTTAGGTTTAAGGTTAGTTTTTGATAAGGTTAGATTTTGATTTGGTTAGGTCTTGGATTAGGGTTATATTTAGAATTAGTATTAGAATTAGGGTGTTAGTGTTAGAGTTAGAGGGTTAATATTTGGTTCTTTGTTGGTTTTTGGATCCAAATGAGTGCTTGGATTGTAATGGGAAGGCCTCCGTGGTGTGTTGAAATGGCTCTCTGAATTGTTGTAATGGCTCTCTGTGGTGTATTATGGGGGTTCCCTGAGGTGAGTACACACAGTCTTGCTGAGGTGATTAGGGAAGGTTTCCAAAAAGTGTGTACACACTGAGGTCTGTAAGGATGTCTTTCTGACGTGTGTAGGGACAGTTCTTCAGATGTGTAGTGAGGATATTCTTTGATGTTTCAGCAGGGAACTAAATGTGTGTGCAGAGGGCTCTCTGAGGTTTTTAGGGAGTGGAATCTGAGTTGTGTAGGCAGGGTACAATTTTGTGTGTCAGAGGGCTCCTTTTTATATGGAAGTGCCCCCTGAGATGAGTTGAGAGGATTCACAAAGGTGAATCAGGGAGGTGCTCTGTAAAATTTAGAAAGAGCTAACTGAATTGTGTTTCAAGGACCATTAGAGGTTAGTAGTCAGAAATTTTTGAGGTAAGTAGGGAGAACAAACTGATGAATGAGGAAAGGCACTTTTGTGTTAGGCTTAGGGTCAGGTGCAGGTTCATGGTCAGTGTCAGTGTCAGGGAGGATTCCCTGGAATGTAAGGAGTGCTGAGGTTTAGGCTTAAATTAAGGTTAGTGTCAAGCTCAAGGTCAGTTTCAGTATTTGAAATTTATAGGGGAGGTCTCTGTGATGAGTCAAAAGGTCTCTATGAGATGTATATTGAGGACTTTCTATCATCAGTAGATAGACTCTCTGAGGTGTTTGTAGTGCACTTGCAAAGAAGTTAATTAGTAGAAGTGGGTTGCAAAGGAATCTAATTGTACAAACTGAGATATGTAAGGACGTCCCTCTGAAGTGTGTAGGAATTGCATTTGAGGTAAGTAGAACCAACTTTCTTTGATGTCTAAGGTGGTTACTCTGAGATTTTTTGGGAAGTGCTTTAGGTTGGTAGTATGTGACTGTGGAGGGAGGAAACTATGACATGTGTAAGAGAGCTCTACAAAATATGTTTGAGATCTCCTAGTGGTGTGTGGGAGGGTTTCCTGAGATGAGCTTGGAGGTCTTACAGAGATTCATAGGGAGGGTGTTCTGTGAATTGTAGAAAGGGTTTAAAGAGTAGTGTTTGTTGGATCTTTTAAGGAAAGGTATGAGAACTCTGTGACATGAGTAGGGAGAAAAAACTGATGTAGAAAGGAATGCTCTATGAGGTTAAGGTTAAGATTAGCATTAGATTAGTAATGTATCAAGGTCAGGGTTATGGTCAAAGTCAATGTCAGCAAGTGCTCTGTGGTATGTATGTATGGTGGGCTTAGTGTTAGGGTAAGAGTTAGGGTTGGACTCTGGGTTGGGGTCAGTATTTTAAATGCACAAGGAAGGCCTCTGTTGTGAATTGAAAGGTCTCCCTTAGGCATGTACTGAGGGCTTTCTGAGATGAGTAGATGGGCTTTCTGAGGAATTTAGAGAGTACTTGAAATGAAGTGTAGTTAGTAAAGAGAGTTTTTAAAGGAATCTAATTTGTACTTCCTGAGGTTTGTAGGATAGTCTCTCTGAGGTGTGTAGAGTCCTTTGTTGAGATAAGCAGAAAGGACTTTCTTTCATGTGAATGAAGGTTACTTTGAAGTGTGTAGAGAGGATTCTCTGATGTTGGTAGCTTTCAGTCTCTGATATTTTTGAGGGACTTCTATAAAATCTGTAGAAGAGAACTTTGACATGTGTCAGAGGTCTCTATGATGTTTGTGGGTGGTCCTTCTGAAGTGAGTTGGGAGGGGCTACTCAGCTGTCTAAAGAATGTGTGCTGAGATGAATAGAGAGGACTTAGTGAGTTGTTTCTGAAGGACCTTTTTAGTTAAGTAGTGAGAGCTCTGTAAGAGAAGTAGGGAGGAAAAACTGATGTAGAAGGGAGAACCTTACCAAGTGTGAAGGGAGGGCCTATGTCATGTGTAGGTCAGATTTGCTGAGGTGTGTAGGAAAGACTCTCTGAGCTTTGTAGTGTAGGTTTTCTGAGGTGTATAGTGAGGGCTTGTTTAAATGCATAAGGATGAAATTCTGACATGTGAAAGAGGGCTCTTACAGGTGTGTAGGGAGGTTTCTATTAGATATGTGAAGGAATCTATGGGGGTGTAAGTGGCCTTATGACTGAGTGGAGATTTTAACACAATTGTGGAGGGAGGTTTCCCTGAAGTGAAGAGTGAGATTTCTCTGATATGCGCAGGAAGAACACACTGTTTATATGGGAGGCATTTTTGAGGATAATAACAGAAATCTCTGAAGTGTTTGTGAGGACATTCAATGGAGAATGATGGGGACTCTCTTAGGTGTGTATATGCAGCACCCAGAGATGAGTAAGGAGAGTTTTGCATAGAAGTAAAATCTGTCTGTGTTGTGTGTGTAGCACTGGTTGAGGTGTGTAGCATGAGCATTCTGAGGTTTGAATTAATATCTCTCTGGTGTTTATAGGGAGTGTTTTCTGGGGTGTATATGGAGGGCTATCTGAATTTTTGGTTGTTGCTCAATAAAGTATGGAGGAATCATCCCTAAGCTGTTTATGGATGGCACTTTGTGGTGTGTAGGAAGGACTCTTGATGTGAGTAGAGTGGGATTATTTAGATGTGTAAGGGAATGAGTTTTTGGTTTGTAGGAAATGTTCTCTGGGGTGTTAAAACAGGTTCTCTTTGTGTAGAGAGGTCTCTCTGAGGTATGTAGCGAGGACCTTCTGAAAGGTGTAGGGAGATTTTAAGGTTTGTCAGTGGACTTCTGACTATGAGTGGGAGGGTTCACATAACTGTATAGGTAGGACTTTTGCAGTATATAGGAAAGACCTCTGAGGTGAATGGAAAGAGCTCCCTGAGATGTGTAGTGAAGGCTCTCTGAGGTAAGGAGAAATTCACTATGAGGTGTTTAAAGAGCACCACATCAAAGTGTAGTTAGTACAAATGTCTCATATAGGAATATAGTTTGTACTCAGTAAGATATATATGGGAGTCTACCTGAGGTTCTCTACACAACTAGGAACTACTCTTGATATAAGGATGGTTTCCATTGATATTTATGGATCATAGGATGATGTATGAAGAGAGGGGTCTCTAAAATTGGTAGTGTGCAGCTGCTGAGCTATGTAAGGAGGTGTGTATGAATTGTGAAAGAGGGCTGTATGATGTTTGTCTTAGTACTCCTTTTTGTGTGTGAGTGGGTCCCCTGAAATGAGTTGGGATGGCTGACAGCATTTCACAGGTTTTGTGTACTAGAAATTGTAGAAAGAACTCAGTGAGCTGTGTTTGGAGTGCCATTTGTGATGAGTAGTAAAAGTTTGGCAAGATTAGTAGGGAGAAAAAAACTGGCGTAGAAAGGAGAGCACTATAATTTTAGGGTTAGGTTAGGCCTAGGGTTAGGGTTTAGAGTCAGAGTCAAGTCAAGTCGTGGTAAGTTTCAGAGTCAGGGAGGACTCTGTTGCATGTAGGTAGGAATTAGGTTTAGGCTTAGGGTTAGGGTTAGTTTCAGAGTAATAGTATTTACAGTGTATAGGGAAGGCTATACTCAAGAGTCAAAGTGTTTTCTGAGGTGTGTGTACTGAGGCCTCAGTGAGGTGAGTATATTGGCTCTTTGAGGTGTTTATAGAAGTCTTGCAAAGAAACATTGTTTCTTCTTGGAAAGAAGTATGGTTTTACTCACCGAGTTATGTAGGGACTTCTCTGATGTGTGTTGTACTGCTCCAGGTTTGAGTATGAAGGGTACACTTTTTAAAATTGAGATATGTAGAGAAGTCTCTCTGAAGTTGGTAACATGTGGCCTCTGAGATGCATTTTGTGGACTTTATGAGGTGTGCAGGATGGTTCTATAATGTGTGTTAGAGAGCTACAAGAAGTGTGTGTGGGTCCTTTCAATTGATTTGGGAGGGCTCAATCAGGTATATAGATAGGGTGCACTGAGATGAGTAGAAATGGCTCATTTAGATGTGTTTGTAGGTTTTTTTGATGTGAGTAGTGAGAACTCTGTTAGGTTCATAAGGATGACAAATTGATATAGAAGGGAGGGCTCCATGAAGTGTGGAAGGGTGATCTATAAGGTCTGCAATTAGGAATCATGGAGATGAGTATGCTGGACTCTGAGCTTTGCCATGTAGGTTCACAGAGGTGGGTAGTGAGGTTTAATTGAAATTCAGAGGGATTGCACTCAGGTGTGTGATTGAAGGGCTGTCAGAGTTGTGTAGGGAGGCCTATATTAGGTGGGCAGAGGGATCTATGATGGGAGTAGGAGGCCTGTTTGACATAGTAGAAAAGCTATCTTAGTTATGTACAGAGTGACTTCAACAGTGAATAGTGACATCTCTGACATGAGAAGCAAGAAAACACTCAGGTGTGGTGAGAGAAATATTTGAGGATAGATGAAAAAAACTGTGAGATGTATTCATAGGACACTCAGAAGAGTATCTTGATGGTTCTTTTAGGTTTGTAGTTTTGGCTCTTGGAGGTAAATATGGAGGGCTTTTTCACTAGTTTTGAAGGCTACAAGAGATGTGTAAGTAGGGTTTTTAAAGGTTTGTTGAAAGGGTGTTCTCAGGTTTGTATAGGAGCCTCTCTGAGATTTGTAGGGAGACTGTTGAATGAGGTGTATAGCATGGTTGCTCACTTGTAAAAATTAAGAGCTACCTGAGGTGTGTATTTGTGGACATCTATGGTGAGTAAGGAGAGATCTCTGAAATAAAAGAGGACAAACTGAAGTTTGAAAGGAGGGCTCTATGAGGTGTGTAACAGGACCCTCTGAATAGTGAAATTATGGCATTATGAGGTGTATAGAGGCATGGTGTCTGGTGTGTAGCAACCATTCTCTGGTCCCAACATTGATACAGTGATTGATAAATAATGTATGTAGGATATGTGTCTAAGGTGTGTATGGATGGCCATCTGAATTCTGTAGAAAGGGCATTTGATATCAGTAGGTAGGTCTCTGAACTGTGTGGAAAGGTGACTGCTATGTATATAGGAAGTGTTCAGTGAAGTGTGAAGGGAAGGTTCTCTGAGATTTGTAGTGCAGATGATTTGAGGTGTGTAGGGAGGTCTCTATTAAGTGTGCAGGAGGAATATATGAGGGGTGTAGAAGGGTTTTTGTCTGCATAGGAGTGCTCTCTGTTGTATAGTTAGGGCCCTCAGAAATTAATAATGAAATCTTTCTGATAAGACTAAGTAGAACACAATGAGATGTAATGGGAGTACTCTTTGATTATAATAGGGTGAATAACTACATTGTTTAGGAAGGCCACTCATCAGTGTATCCAGATTCTTCTCTGAGGTGTGTCAGGTCAACCCTCAGAGATGAGTAGAGGGCATTTTGGTGAGTAGTAAGTTGAATCCGTGTTGTGTAGTAGGGTGTGTTTTTGTTTGTAGCATGAGAATTCTGAGGTTTGAATTAACATCTCACTGGAATTTATAGGGAGTACTCTCTGGGGTGTATAGTAAAGGCTTTCTGAGATGTATAAGTGTTGCTGAATAAAGTGTGGAGGCAGTGTCCCAATGGGGTATATGAATGGGAATTTGAGGTGTGTAGAAAGGCTCTGGGTATTAGTAGGGAGTCATTATTTAGAAGTGTAGGGAAGTGAGTTTGAGGTGTGAAGAAAAGATTCTCTGAGATGTTAAGTGGATTCTCATTTTTATGTAGGGTGGGCTCTCTGACATGGAGGGAGAGCCCTCTTATGGGTGTAGGAGGGCTTTATGAGGTTTTCAGGAAGGCTTATTGATGAGAGTGTAAGTGTTCACTTAAGTGAATAAAAGGGCTATTTTCAGTGTATAGGAAAGGTCTCTGTGATGAGACAAAGTTTTCTCTGAGGTGTGTATTGCAGGCTCTCTGAGGTAAGTAAAAAGACTCTCTAAGGTGTTTAGAGAAGACTTGCTAAGAAGTATAGTTACTAGGGTTTTGAAGTACTAGTTTGTACTCAATATGTAGTTATATCTCTCTGAGGTGTGGAGGGAATGATGTAAGGTGGCATTCTTTTAAATGATATTATCACAGCTTGATCAACATCAAATTCAATGAGTCACAAATATGAGAAACAAATACAAACACACAGAGACAAAAACTTCTGAGGGTCTGGTGCTATCTAAGAGGAAATGTGAGTGGAGGGCTAGGTTCTACTCACTTCCAATGACCTGTCCTGTTTCACCTCTGGTCTTCTTGGGAAATATTACAAGAGTTGTTGGTCCCAACACTGATAGAGTTCTTCCAATCTTTGGAAAGGCCCCTACTAGGGACTTTCCTAAGAAATAAGCATCCAAAGATGAGTAGACAACAAGAAATCATGGCTCTGGACTTGCTGTCTCAAGACAAGTGAGCAGAATGGGAGTTTATATGGAATATGGGTGCCTAGATACTATGGTTCCAAGTTCTGTGTGTTCTACTGCCAAGGAAGTGAGGTCACTTCCTTGGAGACTCCATACCCAAAGCCCTTTCTCACACAAGATGATTCTAATGGCCCACTGAGATGCAGGTTTCTCCCATCTTCCCTTGACATAAACACAAGTGGACATGGTTACACCAACACCCCCTGAATCTGGTCCCCAGACAGTCCCAGATGTAGCCACCTCACTTGGTTTGGAGATACTGCTTGAATCTGGCCAAGTGGGTGGTCCTAAAAAAGTCATTATGCCTTACAAGACCTGAATACTTGTGCCATTCATTTCCCTGGGATTATTCTAGTATATGCTTTTGAAGTTGTCATCAGGTATATAAGGCCATTTATATATGTACTCCTTCGGAACACTAATGTTTGAGTCATGTGTCTGTAATTCACCAATAACAGAAAATGCAACACAGAAAAGGGAGGGTTAAGGGATGACATACAACTCTACCATCATGTGAAGTTCAACAGTGAAAGAAGGGAAATCAACTTCTACCTTGTTCTTGTTTCCAATCTGCCCCACTGGAAGTTTGTCATGACTGATTTTCAGAGACAGACTCCCTGTGCCTTTCAATAGACCTTTCAATGCTTTCTGTGAAATTTAGAATTGTTTCAATATTTCTTCTCATTGTATGATGTGGATTCACTACAAGGGATCACTAGACCAGAGAATTCTATTGTCCAAAACCTGTACCTTCCCCATCTAAGTGAATCCACATCAGCACCTGGTTTCAAAGAAAAATAAATCAGAAAGAGCCATGCTATTTCTCTTCCAAGATGTAGTCATCAGAAATCTCATTTCTTTGTCTCCATAGTTCCATAGCAGTGTCACTGCTATAATTCCAGAGATTTTTTTGGAAAAGTTTGTGTGACACCAGGTAAAGTTCCAGGGACCCCATTAAATAGCAAGGAACTGGCATTTCTGTTTCTATTTCTAAATGCCTCACATAGATGAAAATATTTTGTTTATAAAATTCATGAATGCAATTTTTATCAAGAAGAAATGATGGTATAAAATCGCTAAAATGTTGTTCAATACCATGGTCAGAAACATGGGGGTGAAATTCTCTTTCTCTATTTCTTCAGAGAACATCTGCATTGCTTTTTCAAAGTCACGGCAGGTCACTTCTTTGTGTGTTTGTTGCTGAAGACAGTTTACTTTCTATTCTTCTAACTAAAATTTGGAAAGCAGGCCCCAATAGAAGAACAAAGAACCAACTCAGAAGTCAATATTTATTCAATAGCTAAGGTTACTGGAGCAGAGAGAAGAACTGACAATTCAGTTTTGAAAAATAAAAAAAATGGCTATGTAACCAACCTCTTCAGGGGATAGTCATTAATCTAATTCAGTTTCACTGAGTTCCTGTGCCCACATTTGAATGAACACAAGAAGCTGATCTCCTTCTGTTCTATTAAGAAACATCAAAAATTAGCAAACCATCTCAAAGGCTTAGAACCATCTTGTTTGTGCATACAGAACTAATTGTCTTCTCATTACCTTCCCATAAAGGTGAGAGTCTGATGATAGACCACTGGCTTGGAAAGACTTGAATATCAATACTCATATCTGCAATCACCCCTGTGGGAGGGCTCCCAGGATAGGACATAGCTGAATGCCTCTTTGTTCTTTGAAATTTACTTGGGTACAACAAATGGTGAGGATCACTGCAAGGAAGACCTGCAACTCTGAATGGTGCTGAGTTTGGTAATCCCTGAGGCACCAGTGAATTTGACAAAAGTAAATAGTCCCTGTTTTTTAAGCTGGTGAAAATTGAAGTCATGGAAAATTCTCCCCTTTTATCTCCTGCTCCTTTAGGTATTCACCTTATGACATTATGGCATTATGTGATAACATTTCCTATCCACTAAGTTTCTTCAGGAAGGAGAAAGAGCCCTGTATGAGCTTTGGCAGGCCTGATAGGAACATGAAATGAGCAGAATTTTAGTCAGTTTTCAAGTCACTGTTAAAAGCCTTTATGCTAACAAGGTCAGCTAGTGATAAGTTTCTCTTCAATGATCACTCTTGGAAAATGCCTATAAAATGATTTGCTGGGATCATTGCTTAATTCTCCAAAACAAGAGAAAAATAAATCACAGAAAAAGGGGATGAAGCTTGGATTCCAGAGTGGTTTGATTCCACTGGAAACAGGTTCACATCTTAAAAAAGAAGTCCCACAAGGCTGCAAATTAGTGCAGCCACTCTGGAAAGCAGTGTGGAGTTTCCTTAGAAAACTTGGACTGGAATCACCATTTTACACAGCTATCCCACTCCTTGGCCTACACCCAAAGGACTTCAAATCAGCATATTACTGAGATGCAGCCACATCAATGTTCACAGCTGCTCAATTCACCATAGGCAGATTGTGTAACCAACCTAGATGTCCTTCAATTGAAGAATGGATAAAGAAACTGTGGTATATATGTACAATGAATATTACTCAGCCATAAAGAATAATAAAATTATGGCATTTGCAGGCAAATGGATGAAATTGGAGAATATCATGCTAAGTGAGATAAGACAATCTCAAATACCAAAGAGTGAATGATGTCTGATAAGCGGATGATGACACATAATGAGGGGTGAGAGGGGGACAAGAATGGAGGGAGGGACTGTATAGAGGGAAAAGATGGGTGGGAGGAGTGGGGGGAATGGAAAAAATAACAGAATGAATCAAACTACTACCCTAGGTAAATGTATGATTACACAAATTGTATACCTCTACTTCATGTACAAACAGAGAAACAAGATGTATCCCATTTGTTTACAATAAAAATAAATTACAAAACTAAAACTAAAAATAAATAAAAAAGAAGTCCCACAAAGAAGTATATCAATAAAGCCTACCTGACTTTTAGTCCCTTGCCTCTAATACATCTTTCTACCAATATCCTCAATATGTTCTATACCGAGTTGTCCCAGTTCTGATTTTGACACTCTGAAGCACTGCATCACCATATCCAAACACTGAGGCACCAAGCTCTGAGGGCTGTACTATTCCCTTTCTAAGAAGAGCATCCAAGACAAGGTGTAGTGTGCCAAATTCAATAGAAAAATCACAAGAACATACATTCTTTTTAAATTATGATTTTTCTGACAGCTAGACCAATGTAAACAAAATAAAAATTTTAAAGTGATATATTATTACCACAGGTTCCCTACTGAAATCCAAATTAGGCAAATACAGTGATTAAAGACAAAGTGTGAATTTCAGAACAATCAATGTCAGTGTGAGATTGAGAAAAACTGGAAACACACCACACAGACTTTGCTCTCTGATCTTGTGTTAGCAAGAAGCAGCAAGGCAGTGCAGGCTACATATGTCACTCTTCATGTCCTCATATCTGCAGCTGTGTACTCAGGGTATGGTCATCCTGACAAAGAGACCATGGAACTTAGGGGCCACCTGGTTTGTCTCAGGTGCAAGACTGCAACTCAGATCTGAAGGATCAAATCCCAGGTGGCATGGGGTCTCGGGTAAGACTGAGGAATATTTCTTTGCAGTTGCATTATTGGTGACATGTTCCTCCCAGAGAAGTTGGACAAAGACAATGCTTTTTATGTGGCTTGATCAACTGCCTTCTGAACTCTCAGTTAAAGGGCATGGTTTGTCTCTAATGGAGCCTGTTGAGAACTTGCATCCTGGTTCCAGTTAGTGCTGTGTCTTATCTCTCTGCTAGCTTCCAGTGAAGCTCATGAAGAGCAGCCCTAGTCATGAGGATTCTATAATAGAATGGATTCTATAGTAGGACTACAATTCACAGGACAACTGTTATATCACTTTTGGATGGTGTAGTATTGGTATTACTATTAATAACTAAGGACAGATATCACATTATCTTGAGGTGTTTTATTTTGATTTTTTTTTATAATAGACTACATAACAGGAATTATATTTGTT
Organism: Sciurus carolinensis; assembly: GCF_902686445.1. Classification (NCBI taxonomy): domain Eukaryota; kingdom Metazoa; phylum Chordata; class Mammalia; order Rodentia; family Sciuridae; genus Sciurus; species Sciurus carolinensis. The sequence continues at coordinate 115,552 of NW_025920338.1, forward strand.
ATGGATACTATTGCACACCTCTTATCAATATCCAAG
>NW_025920338.1:115687-189626 GCF_902686445.1 Sciurus carolinensis
AAACTTACCTTCAAATTTGACGATGAAATAAGATCCTTCCATGATAAACAAAAGCTAAAGGAATTTACAAAAAGAAAGCCAGCATTACAGAACATTCTCAGCAAAATATTCCATGAGGAAGAGATGAAAAACAACGATGCAAATCAGCAACAGGAGGCGCTAGCCTAAAGGAATAGCCAATAAAGGAGAAATCAAATCATGTCAAAAAATATATGAGTCAATTGACTGGGAATACAAATCATATCACAATAATAACCCTGAATGTTAATGGCCTGAATTCATCAATCAAAAGACACAGACTGGCAGATTGGATTAAAAAGAAAAATCCAACAATATGCTGCCTGCAAGAGACTCATCTCATAGAAAGAGACACCCACAGACTAAAGGTGAAAGGATGGGGAAAAACATACCATGCACACGGACACAGCAAAAAAGCTGGAGTATCCATCCTCATCTCAGATAATGTGGACTTCAAACCAAAACTAGTCAGAAGGGATAAAGAAGAACATTACATGCTGCTTAAGGGAAGCATAAATCAGCAAGACATAACAATCATAAATATCTATGCCCCGAACATTGGCTCATCCACGTACGTCAAACAAATCCTTCTCAATTCCAGAAATCAAATAGACCACAACACAATAATACTAGGCGATTTTAACACACCTCTCTCACCACTCGATAGATCGTCCAAACAAAAATTGATAAAGAAACTATAGATCTCAACAACACAATCAGCAATTTAGACTTAACGGACATATATAGAATATACCATCCAACAAAGAACGAATACACTTTCTTCTCAGCAGCACATGGATCCTTCTCTAAAATAGACCATATTTTATGCCACAAAGCTACTGTTAGTAAATACAAGAAGATAGAGATACTACCTTGTACTCTATCAGATCATAATGGATTGAAATTAGAAATAAATGACAGAATAAAAAACAGAAACTTCTCCAATACCTGGAGACTAAATAATACACTATTATATGATGAATGGATAACAGAAGACATCAGGAGGGAAATAAAAAAAATTCATAGAAGTAAACGAGAACAAAGACACATCATATCAAAATCTCTGGGACACTATGAAAGCAGTACTTAGAGGAAGATTTATTTCATGGGGTGCATTCAAAAAAAGAAGTAGAAATCAACAAATAAACGACCTAACACTACAGCTCAAAGCACTAGAAAAAGAAGAGCAGACCAATACCAAAAGTAGTAGAAGACAGGAAATAGTTAAAAACAGAGCCGAAATCAACGAAATCGAAACAAAAGAAACAATCGGAAAAATTAACAAAATAAATAGTTGGTTCTTTGAAAAAATAAATAAAATTGATAAACCCTTAGCCACACTAACAAAGAGAAAGAGGGAGAAAACTCAAATTACTAAAATTCGGAATGAACAAGGAAACATCACAACAGACACGAGTGAAATACAAAACATAATTAGAAGCTATTTCGAAAATCTATACTCCAACAAAACAGAAAACCTCGAAGACATCAACAAATTTCTAGAGACATATGAACTACCTAAACTGAACGAGGAGGACATACACAACTTAAATAAACCAATTTCAAGCAATGAAATAGAAGAGGTCATCAAAAGCCTACCAACAAAGAAAAGTCCAGGACCAGATGGGTTCTCAGCCGAGTTCTACAAAACCTTTAAAGAAGAGCTCATTCCAATACTCCTCAAACTATTCCATGAAATAGAAAAGGAAGGAACCCTCGCAAACTCGTTCTATGAAGCCAATATCACCCTGATACCTAAACCAGACAGAGACACATCGAGGAAAGAAAATTTCAGACCAATATCCTTAATGAATATCGACGCAAAAATTCTCAACAAAATTTTAGCAAATCGCATACAAATATATATTAAAAAGATAGTGCACCACGATCAAGTGGGTTTTATCCCAGGGATGCAAGGTTGGTTCAACATTTGGAAATCAATAAATGTCATTCACCATATCAACAGACTTAAAGTTAAGAATCACATGATTATTTCAATAGATGCAGAAAAAGCATTTGATAAAATACAGCATCCCTTCATGCTCAAAACACTAGAAAAAATTGGGGTAGTGGGAACATTCCTAAACATTATAAAGGCCATCTACGCTAAAACCATGGCTAATATCATTCTAAATGGTGAAAAACTGAAAGCGTTCCCCCTAAAAACTGGAACAAGGCAGGGATGCCCTCTTTCACTGCTTCTATTCAACATCGTCCTTGAGACTCTAGCCAGAGCAATCAGACAAACCAAAGAAATTAAAGGGATACGAATAGGAAAAGAAGAACTCAAGCTATCCCTGTTCGCTGATGACATGATTATATAATTAGAGGAACCAGAAAATTCCACCAGAAAACTTTTGGAACTCATAAGTGAATTCAGTAAAGTAGCAGGTTACAAGATCAATGCTCATAAATCCAATGCATTTTTATACATAAGTGATGAATCTTCAGAAAGAGAAACTAGGAAAACTACCCCATTCACAATAGCATCGAAAAAAATAAAATACTTGGGAATCAATCTCACAAAAGAGGTGAAAGACCTCTACAATGAGAACTATAGAACACTAAAGAAAGAAATTAAAGAAAACCTTAGAAGATGGAAAGATCTCCCATGTTCCTGGATAGGCAGAATTAATATCGTCAAAATGGCTATACTACCTAAAGTGCTATACAGATTCAATGCAATTCCAATTAAAATCCCAATGATGTACCTTGCAGAAATAGAGCAAGCAATTATGAAATTCATCTGGAAGAATAAAAAACCTAGAATAGCTAAAGCAATCCTCAGTAGCAAGAGCGAAGCAGGGGGTATTGCAATACCAGATCTTCAACTCTACTACAAAGCAATAGTAACAAAAATGGCATGGTATTGGTACCAAAATAGACAGGTAGATCAATGGTACAGAATAGAGGACATGGACACAAACCCAAATAAATACAATTTTCTCATACTAGACAAAGGTTCCAACAATATGCAATGGAGAAAAGATAGCCTCTTCAACAAATGGTGCTGGGAAAACTGGAAAACTATATGCAACAGAATGAAATTAAACCCCTATCTCTCACCCTACACAAAACTCAACTCAAAATGGATCAAGGACCTCGGAATCAGACCAGAGACCCTGCATCTTATAGAAGAAAAAGTAGGTCCAAATCTTCAACTTGTTGGCTTAGGATCAGATTTCCTTAACAGGACTCCCATAGCACAAGAAATAAAAGCAAGAATCAACAACTGGGATAGATTCAAACTAAAAAGCTTTCTGTCAGCAAAGGAAACTATCAGAAATGTGAAGAGAGAGCCTACAGAGTGGGAGAATATCTTTGCCAACCATACCTCAGATAGAGCGCTAATTTCCAGAATCTATAAAGAACTCAAAAAACTCTACATGAAGAATACCAATATCCAATCAACAAATGGGCTAAGGAAATGAACAGACACTTCACAGAAGAAGATGTACAAGTAATCACCAGATATATGAAAAAATGTTCAACATCCCTAGTAATAAGGGAAATGCAAATCAAAACTACCCTAAGATTTCATCTCACCCCAATTAGAATGGCGATTATCAAGAATACAAGCAACAATAGGTGTTGGCAAGGATGTGGTGAAAAAGGAACACTCATACATTGCTGGTGGGGTTGCAAATTAGTGCAGCCACTCTGGAAAGCAGTGTGGAGATTCCTCAGAAAGCTTGGAATGGAAACACCATTTGACCCAGCTATCCCACTCCTTGGCCTATACCCAAAGGACTTAAAATCAGCATACTACAGAGATACAGCCACATCAATGTTCATTGCTGCTCAATTCACCATAGCCAGATTGTGGAACCAACCTAGATGCCCTTCAGTTGATGAATGGATAAAGAAACTGTGGCATATTTATACAATGGAATATTACTCCGCAATGAAGAATGATAAAATTATGGCATTTGTAGGCAAATGGTCGAAATTGGAGAATATCATGCTAAGTGAGATAAGCCAATCTCAAAAAACTAAAGGACGAATGATCTCGCTGATAAGCGGATGAGGACATATAATGGGGGGTGGGACGGGCTAGCATTAGGTTTAGGGTTAGGTTTAGAGTTAGGCCAAGGAGAGTGGTAAGAATGAAGGAAAGAAGGACTGTAGAGGGAAAAGAGGGGTGGGAGGGGTGGGAGGGTTGGGAGGGGTGGGGGGGAGGGGGAAAAATAAAATAAGCATCATTACCCTATGTAAACGTAAAAAAATAAAAAAAATAAATAAAAAAAATAAGTTGCAGTGGCAGAGCAGCAAGCATTATATTCAATGCATAAAGTGGACCACTGTTACATAGGGGCTACCATTACAAGTTTCAAGGCTGTGTTCAATTTTTAAAAAGAAATCTGTAAATTCTTATAATTACAATATTTTTTAAATTGAAAAACTGTAAGTTTAATAAAACACTAAGAATTGTCAAAAAAATGCTATACTATGGATAATGTAGTAGTATTAAAACCTCAGGTCTATTATTATATTAGCTGTACTTACTATTGTATGAATATTACATCAATCTTAAAAGGCAGCTATCATATGATATGATATGTTATACCAGATTGATATGTCATAGTATGGATATTATGTTAGTATTAAAAGCCACAAATAAACCTTTAGGTCATTTTTAGAAACACAAGTATGCTTATCATCCTAGGATTAAAATCAACATGGTAGTTAATACATTGATTTTAATGATAACTCATAAAATTATTTAATGCCAAAAATGCAGATATTTAGTAGCATAAGGTTGTATACTATAAATATACTAATATTAAATGCTACAGAATACCTGTTTACTAGGTTCAGATGTTATATCAAGGATATTAAATGAATAATAAAATCCACAAGTAAGTTATTATATTGATTTCAGGGTTTATGAAAAAGATGGCATATAGTAATATTAGAGGCCACAGGACATATATTTCATTGTTTTTTTAGGTAATAATATGGATGTAATATTAGTATTTCAAGCTACAGGTGAGGTAGTATTTTCATTTTAGATGCTAGACTATAAATAACACATTAGATTTAGAGGCCACTGCACAGCTTCTATATTAGTATTTGATACTCTAGTTTGGATATCATATTAGAATTTGAGTTCTCTGAATGGCTGTGATATACACTTCTGATGTTATAATACCAGACCAATTATATTAATACTAAAGGACAGAACAGCTCTTGTATAGTTTTCCATGCTATTGTATGCATATACTGTTAAAAAAGGGGCATGGAATGACCATAATAGGAATACTGTATTATTATTGAAGTCTATAGGGCAGCTATTATATTTGTTTTAGATGGTCACTATGGATATTATAACCATCTTTAATGTCCCAGGGAATCTGCTATATTAGTTTAATGTGGAATAGTAAGAGCATTTCTTTAGCATTAAAGACCACATGGCAGCTATTAGTTTTAGAGGGTACAACAAATTCATATTAAGGGTACCAAGCCAGGCAGTTATTCTGTTGGGTTTAGATTTTACAGGATGGAAGGCATGTTAGTATGAACAGTCAGAGGCTAGTGATTGCAGAAATTTTAATGCTATAGTATGAATATAATATTAGTTTAGAAAGAACAAGGGAAAGTTTAAAAAAATAACAGAATTCTTTTTTAAATTTAATAATCTTTATTTATTTTTTATGTGTTGCTCAGGATTGAACCCAGTGCCTAACTTGTGCTAGGCAAGTGCTCTAACAGTAAGCCACAAACCCAGAACCAAAAAACAGTTTTTATATGAGTTTAAGAGACTACATATTCCATATTGCATAAATTTGAAAGAACTCGGGGAAACTTTTAATTTTGGATGTAAAATTATTGATAATATACTGGCATTAAAAGCCAAAAGACAACTACTATATTAGTTGTAAATTCTATCATATGAATATTATGTTAATACTAAAGGACACAGTGAATACTAAGGATATTATGTGAGTGTCAGCAGTCATACTAAGGGTATTAGTGTCTTCAGTTACAATGAGTGTATGATGTTAGTGTCAGGTTCCATAGTGAGGATATTATGTTAGTGTCGGAGGTCAAATGTAAACATTATGTGAGTTTCAGAGGCCAGAGTGAGAGTATTTATGTGAGTTTCTTGTGTCAGAGTTTTGATATTATGTGAATGTAAGTGGTCAAATTATTTAGGTTTAGATTTTGTTTTGGTGAACATTCATGTGTGGAAAAGGATGATACTCACAATGATCTCAGTAACATAAAATATGATGTTGTGTATGTATACTCATGACCTGGAAGGCATGTCCAAGTAAGCTGCTTGCAAATTAATGACGTAGTTCTATGCTTGTATTTTTATTTTTTCTGTAATTTACATGTTAGTTTTTAAAAAAATGGTATTTTTAGAAAAGTGGTCAAGTGAGGATTGTATATGAATGTGAGAGTCCACAGGGAAAATACTTTGTGAGTATTTTAGGCCACAATGAAGATATTATGTGAGTGTTAGTGGTCAAGGGAGAATATTATGTAAAAGGGACCAGAATGAGGATAAGTAAGTGTCATAGACCACATAAAGATATTCTGTGACAGTGGTTATACTGAGGTAATTACCAGAGTGTCAGCAGCATCATGGAGGTATTATGTGAGTGTTGGTAGGCAGATTAAAGATATTATGTGAATGTGAGTTGCCAGAGTGAAGACATTATGTGTCAGAGACCACAGTGATGGTAATATATGGTTTTCAGTTGCTACAGTGAGGACAGTTTGTCAAGGTCAGCAGTCAGAGTGAGAATATTTTGTGAGAATGCGAGGCCATAGTAAGTATATTATATGAATGTCAGAGGCCAGGTAAAGACTTTATATGAGTGACAGATATTACAGTGAGGGTATAATGTGAGTTTAAGTGGTCACATGGAGGATTTTTTTGTGTGTCAGAGACCAGAGGAAGAATATTATGTAAGAGTCAGAGGTTACAGTATGGACATTATGTGCATGTAATTATTCATAGTAAGGATATTAAGTGAATATAAGAGTCAAAAGTGAGGATATTATGTGAATGTGAGAGATCACATGTTATTATGTGAGTTTCAGAGATCACAGTGAAGATATTATGTGAAAATCAGAGGCCACATTAAAGTTTATACGTGAGCATCAGAGGCCACAATCAGGGTTTTATGAAAGTATCAAGGTAAGAGTGAGGGAATTTTATGAGGCAGACCAAGGGAAGATAACATGTGATTGTCATTGCAACAGTGAGTTATATGAGGGTTGGAGGACACAGGATATTATGTGAGAGTCAAAGTCCATAGTGAGGATATTATGTGTCAGAAGGCACAGTGAGGATTTTATACAAATGTCTGAGGCCACACTGATGACATTATATCAGTGTCAGAGACCAGACAGTGTTTATGAAATGTCAGAAGCCTCAGGGAAGATACTCAATGAGTGACAGTTGTCACAGTAGTCACATTGAGAATAGCATGTGTCAGTGGTAAGAGTGATGGTATTATGTGAGTGTCAGAGGCTACAATGAGGAAATTATGTGAGTCTTATTGGCCACAGTGAGGGTATTATTAACAGCAGAGGCCACATTGAGTATATTATGCGATTGTCAGAGGCCACAGTAATGGTATTTTGAGAGGTTTAGAGGCCAGAGGTAAATGTCAGAGGTTTAATTGTGTATATTATGTAAGGGTCAGAGGCCATAGTAATGGTATTATATGAGTGTCAGAAACAAATGAGGATATTATGTGAGTGGCAACTGTACCAGAAAGAATATTGTATGAATTTCAGAGGCTACAGTTAGGATATTCTGCAATCACAGGGACAACACTAAGAAAATTATGTGGGTGTCAGTGGCTACAGTGAGAATATTTTGTCACATCAGGGACTGGCTTGAGAATATTATGAGTGTCCCAAGTCATAGTGACTGTGTTGGACCATAGTGAGAGTATTATGTAAGTGGCAGAGTTGACAATTATATTATGTGAGTGTAGAAGGCCACATTGAAGGTATTTGGTGAGTGTTAGAGGCCACATTGAGGGTATTATATGAGTGTCAAGGTAATAGTGTTGGCATTTTGTGAATGTCAGATGCCAAGTGAGGATATTATGTGAATATCAGGGGCAAAAGTGATTATATTAAGTGAGTGACAGAGGTCAGAGTTAGAATATTATGAGTGTCAGAGGCCAGTTTGAATTTATTACATATCAGAGACCAAATGTGGATATTATATGAGTGTCAGAGGCAACATTGCAAGCATGGTGTGAGTGTTCCAGGTCACAAAAAGGTATTATGTGCATGACAAGTCACATTGCATGTAATATGTGTGTAGAGAAGGTCAATCTATGGGTATTATGTGAGTATCACAGGTTAGAATAAGGATACTATGTCAGTATCAGAGACCAAAATGATGATATTATGAGTGCAAGAATTCACAGAGAGGACATTATATTAGTTTCAGACAACACAATGAGGGTATTATGTCAATGTCCGAGGTCAATATGAGGATATTTTATGCATGTCACAGGACCCAGTGAAAATATTCATATGACTTTCAGAGGACACAGTGCGATATTATGTGAGTGACAGAGACCAAAGTGGTAGTAGTCTATGTCTGAGGTCAAAATGTGTGTATTATGAGATTGTCTGAGAGAAGAATTGGGGATATATATGTCAGAGGGTACAATGAAGGTATTGTGTGAATGCCACAGGTCACAGTATAGTTATTATGTGTCAGAGGTAGCATTGATGATATTATGTGTCAGAGGCCAATTAAGGATATAATGTCTGTGTCAGAGGTCAAATTGAGTGCATGATGTGAGTGTCTGAGATCACAGTGAGGTTATTATTTGAGAATCAGTGGTGAAAATGAGAATAGTATATTTGTCAGAAGTCAAGTGAGGATATTATGTGAATGTTGTAATCCAAAGTTAGGGTATTGTATAAGTAACAGAGGTCCCAGTGAAGTTATACTGTGATTATAAGAGGTCACATTGAGGACATTATGTGAGTGTCAGAGGTCATGTGAGGATATTATGTGACTATCAGACTCACAGTGAGGATATCATGTGAGTGTTACATAACAAGTGAGGAAATTAGTTGAGTATCAGAGGTACCAGTGATGATAAATGAAAGTGTCCAAAGTCATTTAAGAAAATAATGTGAGAGTCAAAGATCACAGTGAGTACATAATATGAGTATGAGTGGCCACAGATGTCCTGCTGAAATATGCAGTGGCACCCAGGTTCCAGGCCATCTCCCAGACTTCTGGCTAGGAACTTGTGGCCTCCTGGCATACCAGGAGTACACAGCCTCTTTCTCTATGGTCAGCACTCTGACCCACACCATGCTCAATTTTTCTGGGCTCTGCAGTAAGACCCCAAAGAGTCACATAGAGAACCTACACATTTGCTGTTTGCTGACAGTAATATGACTATGGAAGCAGGCATCTGAATCTTCTCTATCATCAATTTTCTCTGAATTTTCTGATGCTGTTTTTTGCATGGATTCCTCTAGCCTTCTGGATCCCAACATGGCATAATAGACATTTGAGCATTCACCCATGAAGCCAGGTGGGATATTTGAAATGAACAGCCATCAGACATTTCCAGACATTACTGGTTCAGTTGCTGTGGACCGTAGCTACTGTCCATCACCAACTCCCTGTGCTATGGAACATCCCCAACTCCCAGGCACTGGACAGCTATAGGGAGAATGAGGCAGGTGGCCAGGCTGCCAGCAGTCCTGGGAAGGACAAAGAAAATAATGGATTTGTCTTCAAGATGCAATAGAAGCCCTCACATCCCAGTCCTGCCCCTGCTCTGAGAGAGTGGGCCAGCCACAGAGAGGACTTTACACAGTCCATGCACAGCTCCTTACTTGATATTTCTTACCCTGAGTGGAAGATGGAAATAGAGGAGCAGAGACTCTTAGCTGAAGTGATTCTTCATGGCCACTGCTGAGGTGGATACTGAGGAAAATTATGGATATGTGGACATCCTGGAAAGTGACTTAAAGATAACTGGGTGGCTTCCCCAGGCAAGAAAAGCCTCATTTTCACTCAATTGGTCAAGATCTTAGATAAGAAAGAGGAACAGTACCTCCTAACATTCTGCAAGTTCCAGCTGTCCTTCTGCTCTTCAACCATTCCCTGAAGTGTGATCAGACCCATCTGCAAATGCTATGGCAGTCCCAGGACATGAACATGCCTGTCCAAAATAAGCACAGGAGTATAACACCCACTGAGAGAAATGGTAATCCTGGAAGAAATGGAAGTCAATCTAAAGGTCAGCTGGGAAACCTAGAGGTGATGACAAAAGAGAGCTATTCTTGGCACTATGTTTTCTCACTGTGTTTTACTTTGCTTCAGGAATATATTATTTTCCTTAAAGGAATTGAGTGAGTCTGTGCTGAATAAAAATCTTAGTTTCTTCTGATGTCACTCAGGAGTCACGATAGATATTTAAAAACTGCTTTCCTGTTTTATTGTAGGTCCAGTCACAACTCTAATGAAGCATTTTTATAGTGTTTTTGCTAATTTTTAGTATATTTTTTATTATTATTTAAAATTAGTTGTACATGACAGTAGAATGCATTTTGATGGATATTCTGAAGCCATGCTGTGTAGAATTGGGTTTAGGGGACAGTGTTCCCATCTTTCCCATAGTTTTGTGTAAATTTTGAATTGGTTTTTCAAGAGTATGCATCACTCAAGAACATCTATTTGGAAAGTTCACATTTAAAGAAGGAAATCAGGGATATTAGGCATGCAGCATTTTTGTGGTGCATATAACCATTGAAAAGAAAAAAATATTTTGTATTTTATGAATGTTTTAGAATCTGTTGTTCCTGGACAATAACTCTCATAGCAACTTTAGTTTTTCTTTAAAATTTTCTGTATCTTGAATTCAGGTTTCAGCCATATCAGGTCTACATTTTTTTCATTTTAGTAGGGATTTATTATATTTTAAATTCTGATGAGAGGAACTATTTACTTTGATAACTATCACTTAGAGCTGACTTTCCAATTCTATACTTGTGTAAATTTTGGTGTTTTGGTGCTACTGGTATGGTAGAAGAAAAGTCTTTCCTCATTGCTCATGTGTTGGACAAGCAAAATCAGCATAATTTTAATCTGCTGTCCAATGCAAACAACAGGGGAGAGCCATGAATTTACAAAGGCATTCATGTCCATTGGTTTATTTTTACAGACCATTAGCAATGAATGAAAAATTTTAGTATGTGTTCACTGAATTTATCTTTTGTGTTCCAAAAGGTTTCTGCAGTTCTTGCCCTACAGAAAAGTCCATAGCATTTCCACTTTTCAATACTCAGCTTTTAAACTTTGTACAATTCTGATCTTGCAGCATGAGACATGGGTCAAAATGATATTATGCACTGCAAAACTGTGCTTCTCACATCATTGTCAAGCACTTGTTTTATCCATCACATTCATTTTCTTAGAGCCTGCTATAAAGATCCTGGACATCATTACAGAGGGCTTGTGCCTGAGAGGTACGAGTCAGTTCAGGAGGATGAACCCTTATGCCAAGGCAGATTTTCCAGATATATGTGCATTTAAAGGTAAGTTGAAAGGATCATTGAAACTCAGGCCAAGAAAATTTCTGGGGGTGAACTAATTGCAGGGCAGTAGCAAATGTATTGGGGCCTAGCATATGGAGTGTGCACAGAACAGCTCTACTTTTTGACTAGTGCCTCCTGGCCTCCATCACACATTCTAAATGACTCAATTACTTCTCTCCTCTCTAGGGAGATCAGCAGGCACCCACTTTTACCTAGAATAGAAGTTCAACATCACAGGTCTGAGCTGTCACCTCTTCAGTCATTGTAAAAAAGAAGAAACATCCTGCAAGAGTTTGGTGATGTTTTTCAATTCAATCATCACCTAACCCACTGAGCTGCAGCGTAGGCACCCCAGCCTTATGTCTGAAACTGTCACCAGCCATCACTCCACATGGCTGTGAGGACCCTAGGTTATTTCCCTGATTAAGCAATACAGTGGGTGAGTTGAGGATTGGAGGAGCTGTGTGCAAGGTCAGTGTCACTAGGTACACTGCCTTCTGGGTTATTCTTGAGAGAGCAATTGAACATGCTTCTTTGACTTCCCCTGGTCATTAGACCTGGTGGAGACCAACAACCTGTAGAATAGTTGTCACCAAATGGCCAGCATGCCTGGGGCAGGTTGAATGAGGACACTGCTCCTTAACAGGCCTCAAGTGTAGTGCAGGCTGTCAGTTTTCAGAGGGGTTCCTTGTCCAGGAAGGAGCTGGAACACTTTGGTCAGATATACTGCACGCCCAACACACCCTCTCCCCTTCCAGTGGGTGAAGAAGTCAGGATTGTATTTGTTGAGAACAACAGGCCCATGGGTCTGCCTACCTCGATCTTCCCTCCTAATATCACAACTGAGCCAGGGACCAAAAGCATTTCTGGTGTCCATGGGTACCATGTCACCAAGCTGCAGTCAGACTGCCTTTCTTTGACATCACCAGGAATCTGCAGAGTGGACAGGATTTTACAGCATGCACTCATACGTACCCAAGGCTCCCAAGGCCTAGAAGCAGCCCCTGGGGAGAATAATCAAGTGCCCTCTCCTGAAAGAGCCTGGAATCTCCATGCCCTTCAATCTCAACTGGCTGGAAGTCAACCCATTCCACTTGTCTTGTGATTTGCTGTCATTTCATAGGAACATTATTAACAAACTTAGGCATTTCTTTGAGAAGGAGCTAAACCAGTGTAGCAAGGTTTTGAATAGAAGTGAATAATAGAATGCTCAATGGAAGTGACTCTCTGAAAGCTAATCTTAATTCAATGATTGCTGAGAGGAGTGCATTCAAGAGGACCTCAGGAAGCTTCTAAATTGGTTGAGGCTTCTTTTTTATCTGCTAGCACATGTTTGGCCTAGGGTCACATATCCCCTTGAGCCATCACCTCTTCCCTTTGTGTATTTAAACTTACAAGTAGAGTCTCACTAATTTGCCTATTCCCTCCCAAATTTAGGGAGGCTGGCTTTGTACTGGAGAACCTCTTTCCTCAGCCTTTCCCATTCCTGATATAGCAGGTGAGATTCAACACTTCCTCTGGCCCTTTCCATTTGGCCAGCTATCTGCTGGTTAGTATTTTTGAAAGAGTAGATCCAGGAGGAGGAGTTGCAGTGGTAACAAATTGAATTGATTGTGGTTAGAAAGCTTGGGCTTCAGATTGGGATTAACCCAACAGTATTCTTATATAATAACATCAAAACAAATCCCAAAACAGTACAAAGAAATAATAAAAATCAAAGCAGAAATAAACAAAACAAAGACTAAATGTATAAGAAAAGAATTAATGAAACGGTTCTTTGAAAAAATACACAAAATTAACAAACCTCTATCCAAATTAAGCAAAATAAAGAGAACATCAAAAATAAATAAAATTAAAGTTGAAAAGAGATAAATTACAATACATAGCAATGGAATCCAGAGGATCAGGAGGTAATATTTGGAAAACTTCTAACCAATAAACTGTAAAATCTACAAGAAATGGATATATTTCTAGACACAAATAACCTACCAAAATTGAACCAAGAGGATATAAAATGTCTAAATAGATCAATACTAATGAAATTAAAGCATTAATAAAGTCTCCTAACAAAGAAAAACCCAGGAATAAAAGAATTCACAGTTGAATTTACAACATTGGTTAAATACCACCAATACTCCTTTAATTATTGTAAAAAGCTGAAAGAGAAACAATTCTTCCAAACTCATTCTACAAAGACAGCATCATCCTACTACCAAAATCAGTTAAGAATACACACAAACACACACACACACACACACAAAAAAAAAAAATATATAGCCAGGTGTGGTGGTCCATGACTATAATCTCAGCAACTCAGGAGACTGAGGCAGAAAGAACACCAGTTCGAGACCAGCATCAGCAAATTAGCAAGGCTATGTCTTAGAATAAAAAATAAGTACTGTGGATGTGGTAAAGCATGCCTTGCTTCAATACTTAGTACCAATAAATAAACAAATAAAATTTTAAAGTCATATGATCAATTCAACAGAATCAGAAAAAGTCTTCCATAAAATTCAACATCACTTCATGATAAAAACCCTCAAAAATTATGACCATAGCTTCACATAATAAAGGCTATATATCACAAACCCATTGCCATCATCATTCTGAATGTGGAGAAATTTAAAACATTTTCTCTAAAATTAGTAATGAGTTGGGCTGGGGAGATAGCTTAGCTGGTAGAGTGCTTTCCTCGCAAGCACAAGGCCCTGAGTTCAATCCCCAGTACCGCAAAAAAAAAAAAAAAAAATGAGACAAGGGTGTCCACTGTACCATTTTTATTCAATAGAGAACTGGAAAGTTTATTTTTATGTTTTGCAGTACTGGAGACAGATCTCAAAGGTAATTTACCACTAAGCTAAATCTCTAGTGATATAAAAAATGTTATATATACATATATATATATATTTATATATATACATGTTATATATCATATAATGTGTACATATAAAATGCTGTGTTATTTGATATATAATTTTATTATGCATAATTACATATATACATATATATTATATTATATATTTTAAAGAGATACCAGGAAATTGAACCCAGGGTTGCTTTACTACTGTGTCACATCTCCAGGCCTTTTTTTTTTTTTGAGCCAGGGTCTCACTAAGTTGCTGCATCTGACTTCAAACTTGTTATTCTCCTGCTTTAGCTTCCTGAGTTGCTGGAATTAAAGGCCTGTGCCATCATACCTCACTGAGAACTAAAAACTTTAGCCAAAGAAGTACAGCAAGAGAAATGGAAAGAAATTCAAATTATCCCTGTTTACATATGATTCTATTTTCAACTTAGAAAATCTACATCAGTTCACCAAAAGTCTTATAGAACTGATAAATTCATGAATGTAGTAGAATAAAAACCTTGGAAGTGAAAGATCCTCTACAATAAAAATTATACAACACTTAAAAAAATGAAGAAGACACTAGAAGATAGAAAGACCTCACATGTTCATGGCTTGGGAGAAATGGCCATAATACCAAAGGTGACTAGAGATTCAATGCAATTAAATCACCATAAAAATAAATATGACATTCTTCACAAAACTTAAAAAAAAAAGGACGGATTGGAGGATAAATAATCTTGAATTGCCAAAGCCATTCTGAGCAAAAGAGAATAATGTTTGAGGTATCATAATATGCAATTTTGAAATGTACTATTGTGCCTTAGTAACAGCTATGGTGCTGGCATAACAACAGACATGTAGAACAAGTAAATACAATAGAGAACACAGCACCAAACCCATGCAGCTACTGTCAACTGATTATCAACAACACAGTCAAAAACATGTTGAAAAAGACAACATCCTTAGCAATGATACTGGAAGAACTGCATTTACACCCAAAGAAGACTAAAAGTGCATGACTCTCTCTCTCTCATCCTATACAAAAATCAACTCAAAATTTATCAAAGACCTTAATGCATGACCCAAACTTTAAATCTACAGGAAAACATGGAAACCTTTTAAGACAGGTACACACACAATGATTTCATGAACAGAACTCCAGTAACTCAGGACATAATAGCAAAAATTGGCAACTGATGTTACATCATCTTGAAAAGTTTTGACCCAGCAAAGAAATCATCAAAAGAGTGAAGAAATAAACCATTATGGAAAATACTATGGAGGTTCCATAAAAAGCTAAATATAGAACTATCATATAATCCAGCTTTATCAGGATACATCAAAGTCAGAAAAGTATAATAAAACCTATATACCTATTTATTATGGCACTACTAACAATAGCCATGTTATGGAATTGGTCCAGGAGACCATCAGCAGATGGATGAAGAAAATGTAAACACACATGATAGAGTATTATTCATTCATAAAGAAAGATGAAATAATGTCACTTGTAGGAAAATGGATGATAAAGTCATTACAATTTTAGATGAATGTAAAAACAAGTATTTTATATTGGCATCAAATCTTATATTTAATGACAGTTCTTTACTGATTACAATTTTTTTCCATAATAGTGTAATAATAACCTCATTTGATCCTGCCAACAACTTTGTAAGGTAAAAAGAGTAGGTGTCTTCAACCCTGTTCTACAGACCAGGAAGATAAATATTACAGATTTGATGTAAATTTTTTTTCCAATTAACACAATCAGGAGGTAAACTGGAAATTCAGAATGCAGAAATATTCAGAATCTAGCCTTCTTTCCAGTTAATGTGATACTTCCTGGGATCTAGATTATTTGTTTTAATATACTGTTGGCCAACATCTAAATCCAGTGAATGAAAAGAAAACTTCAGTGACAAAAAAAAAGTTAGATTTTTTTAAATGCATGAATCATTTGCTAACAGTCATTTTATCCCCACAGAAATTTAATTGGTTATGTTTTAGTTATCTTACCATCACTCTGACAAAATTGGGAGGTGTAAATATTTATCTTGGCTCATGGTTTTATACACTGGTCACTTGGCCCCATTGCTATGGATCAATGGCAAGGCAGATTATCCTGGTGGAGAGCACATGGCAGAGCAGACCTGCTCATTTCATGGCAACTGGGAAGCAGAGAGAGCAAAAGAAAAGATATAGGGACAAAACAAGTCCTACAAGGGTATACTTTCAGTGACCCACCTTGTCTAACTAGACCCTGCCTCCTAAAGTTTCCATAGTTGAGAACCAAACCTCCAACACTTAAAGCCTTTAAGGGTTATCCCACATCCAAACTTTAAAAAGCTACATTTTTCATTGATTTTTGTTTGTTGATTGACCTGTGGAAGTTTTATGGGAAAATTTTCAAAATATAATTTTTGATTTTTAAAAAAGCTAGAGTATTAACTTATATCTGGAGTTCTTTTTCATACTGAAGGAATGTTTCAGAAGAATATTATGCAAAACCAACTGACTTCAGTTTAAAGAAAACATTCACTGACCCAATTAGCTGATATAGTGCACCAAAGCAAACAATAATTTCCATTTCACAAAAATTAAAAAGCTTAGGGAAAAAAGAAATAAACCATCTGACAAACTTTTAAGGATACAATTATTTCTGTTGCAACACTCCAAAAGTATCATAATGACACTTATGAAGATATTATTTAAAATCTTTGAACAAATCATTAGGCTAATGTTTAATTCAAATTACCACAACTATGTTAGTTGCAGAGTATAAGAATTTACAACCTATTCAATTCCATAGTATAAGTATTTTTTGAGGTATATTTATTTGATCAATTCCTCCTACAGTATAATAACTACTGTCCTAACAACTCAGAACAGTTTATGCCCCAAATAGCTATTAGTTTTCTTTATCCAACATAGTCTTGTTAACTCTTAACATCTTCAATGGTAGACTTACTGTTATACTTAAAAAATAAAAACAAAACATTTAAATTTTAAAGACAACTTACACATTTACCCCCAAATTATGATTACTATTATTAGTTCATTATCAGAGATAATGAAAAAAAGAAACCTTAGTATCACAAGCTATCTAGCACTAAACACAAGTCTAAACAATATTTTTTAATTCAATTAAAAAATTTTAAAAATTAAAAAAGTTAATTAAATTTGTTAAAAATTGCAAATATACAAACTATTTTACTGACTAACCTGGGGAAGTCAGATATCTTCTCTTATATATAGCCTGATCAAAATTTAAAAATCATACTAAAAGGAAAAAAAGAGAAAGGACAAACATAATTTACTAATAATCAATTTCATGTCTTAAAATATTTCAAATACCTAGAGCAGTGGCACCCACCAGTTACTCAGGAGATACAAGAGGCTCACAATTTTAAGGTCAGCCTTAGCAATTTTACAAGGCCATAAGTAACTTAGTGAGACCCTGTCTCAAAATAAGAAATAAAAAAGTGCTAGGATATGGTTCAGTGGTAATGCATCCCCAGGCTCAATTCTTAGTTCAAAAGAAAAAATATTTCACCACGAATTATATGTTAATTATAAAAGTAAGTTTTGTCTTGGGGTTCTGTTATCCCAGTGGCTGGGGAGTCTGAGGCAGGAGGATTCCAAGTTCAAAGCCAGCCTCAGCAAAAGCAGGAACTAAGCACATTGGTGAGACCCTGTCTCTAAATAAAATGCAATAGGGCTGGGAATGTGGCTCAGTGGTTAAGTACCCCTGAGTTCAATTCCTGGTACAGCCCCCCACATGTGTGTATGTTGTGTGTGTGTGTGTGTGTGTGTACATATATCTACATAAAAATTATAAAACTTAAAGTGGAGAAATCTAATAGACACCACATTAACTAAATGATGGAAGTTAACATCACCAAGGAATAAACCAACAAAATTTACCTCTTGATATGTGGGGGTTCCCGGGAACCCCAGCCTTGGGCGTGGTCAAGATGGCGCCTGACGCTGAGCCAAAAGCGGCCAGCTATACAGTAAACAACCAGCGAATTCCAATGATTGGCTAGTTAACGATGTGACTAGAGCATGCCCCCCCCTCGTGTACCCATCCTGTGCCTGCAGCTGTCTGCGTTTATCTCGTGTACTCTCCCCTGATTGGTTGAAGTGTATATAAGCCTGGTGGGTGGGAGAGTAGGGGGCAGAAGCTGAGGAAGAAATGGAACGGACGGAGCGGAAGCGGCGGCGGCGGCGGCGACGGCGGCAGCGGCTGGAGCTGAGCTGGAAGGAGGGAGTACGCGGGAGTGGAAGAAGCTGGGAAAAGGGAAGCTGGGAGCGCGCAGAAGCTAGGGGTAAGAGAAGCGTAGGAAAGGAACTGTGCACAATAAACTTCCAAAGCTTCAGACATTTGTCGTGTCTCTCTCTGCGGCCAGAGGGGACCCGATAACTGGTGCCGAAACCCGGGAGGATGAAGGCCTTATAAAAGAAAACAAGGTAAGATATTTGAAAGAATTTTTTTTTGTATACAAGTTGAACCGGTTATAAAAAAAAAAAGGGTGTCAGGATGCGCCAT
Organism: Sciurus carolinensis; assembly: GCF_902686445.1. Taxonomy (NCBI): domain Eukaryota; kingdom Metazoa; phylum Chordata; class Mammalia; order Rodentia; family Sciuridae; genus Sciurus; species Sciurus carolinensis. The sequence continues at coordinate 134,650 of NW_025920338.1, forward strand.
TGGCGGTCCTGGGGACACGCGGAGTGCGGTCCGGTTGAAAGGTATCAGGAGTCCTGACGCGTGGAACACGGGTTGAAAGGTATTGGGGTTCTGACGCGTGGAACGCGGGTTGAGGGGTACCGGGATCCTAACGCGTAGAACGCAGGTCGGGGGGGTATCGGGACACGCCATCAGCGGTCCTGGCGCGTGGAACGCGGTCTAATTAAAGTGAAAGTAGAAACACGCTTGAAGTGGTCCAATTAGGTAGTACATGAAAAGCCACTATAAAAATTTTAATGCGCACTTGATAGTTTTCCCTTCAGTAATTTCGTTGCTCCTGGCAGCTAGGCCACTGTTTGTTATTGTAATTGCCATAACTAAAGCTATTCAAATTAGTAACAATAGGGTCTGAATGCAGCAACCCCTCAGGGAACCATTAAAAAACAATGGGAGCCATTGAGGAAAAAAAACAGCTAAGTAAGAAAAGCTGCTCAGTGTGCCACAAGGGGGATCTTCATGAACAGGGTCTAATAGTAACAGAAAAGAATGCTTAAAGAGAATGAAGTGAGGAAAAATTGAGTGGTGGTGACCTAGAAAATAATTGCTCAAAAAATCTAAGAACAAGGGAAAAAAGAGAACTAAGTTTAACACAAAGAACCCCCAAAAGGAATAACCAAGTGGTAGTGAAAACTTAAGAACAAGGGAAAAAGGTAGGAGAAACCTAAGCCTAATAAAAAGAGCTTCAAAATTTGTAGAACCTGCCCGTATTTGAGGAGCAAATGGAGATACCATCAACCATTAGAAAAACTTTAAAGAGGCAGTTAAGACTATGCAGAGCAGTGTTATTTGGAGAACAATGGCTAATTGGAGAGCTCAGCTGTTGAAACTGCTTGCAGAAACACAGTGGCAAGGTTTCTCGATAGAAATGTTAATAGGAGAAGGCCAATACGCTTCAATAGATGCACAAAATCAGCAGCAGGGAGATAATGCCCTAACAAAAGATGGGAGATAACTATGGTAAAATCAGTTACACCTTATGCCCCAGGGCTATGTCCAAGATGCAGAAGAGGAAGTCATTGGAATAGTGCCTGTCAGCCTATTAGAGATAGGGAGGATAATTTCCTAGGGTCGAATCCTGAACTTCAAAAAAACGGGAGACAGGGCCCTCCCCGGGGCCCGCAACAAATATACGGGGTAATTCAACAAGTTCCCCGAAGGTGGTATCCTCCCACAGAGAAGGGGAGCACAGAGCCACCTCAGGAAGTGCCGGATTGGACATCTGTGCCACCTCCAGACTCATACTAACCCCAGATATGGGGGTGCAGATGATTGATACTGATTGGCATGAAAAAATCCCATAAAATAGTGTAGGACTATTACTAGGTAGAGGTTCCTCAACACTAAAAGGACTTATAGTACACCCAGGGGTTATTGATCCTGATTTCACTGGACAAATAAAAGCCTTGGTCTCTTCACCAAAAGGAATTACGGTCATCTCTCCAGGGGATCGCATTGCACAAATGCTTATATTGCCCAGTCGACATTCCTTGTGGCCCAGTGAAAATACAAATAAAAGACAAGGAGGTTTTGGATCAACAGGAACCACTTTAATAAACCTTACTATGGATATGGAACAGAGGCCCCTCCTGAAATTAAAAGTGGGAAATATGGAATTTACAGGTTTATTAGATACGGGAGCAGACAAAAGTATTATCAGTGCAATGGTCTGGCCAAAGCACTGGCCATTGATCACAGCAGCTCAGAGCTTGAGAGGCTTAGGAGTAGCAGAAAGCCCCAATCAAAGTGCTTCCTCATTATCGTGGAAAGATACAGAGGGACACACAGGAATATTTCAGCCATATGTCTGTAATGTTCCTATTAGCCTATGGGGACGAGACGTCCTGCAGCAAATGGATATGAAACTCACCACTGACCAGATTTACCAAGGGACTCCTGTAAGAAATATGTTACAAAATATGAATTATGATGATAAAAAAGGATTAGGAAGACATAGCCAAGGATCTACCCAACCACTGCCTTTACTCCCACCAAAAAATGATTCTCATGGATTGGGTTTTTCCTAGGGGCCACTGATGGACCATCAATCCCTATAATATGGAGGGATGATAGGCCTCGCTGGATTCCACAGTGGCCCCTAACAGAAGAGAAGCTAGAGGCAGCTCATAAGTAAGTACAAGAGCAGGTACAAGCAGGTCATTTACAACATTCTACCTCTCTTTGGAATACTCCAATATTCTTAACAAAGAAAAAATCAGGAAAATGGAGGTTGTTACACGATTTAAGAGCCATAAACGAACAAATGTACCCTATGGGACCCGTCCAATGTGGACTCCCTCTTGTCACTGCACTACCAAAAAATTGGCCTACTATTATTCTGGATTTAAAAGATTGCTTTTTCTCTATACCCTTACACAAAAATGATTGTTGGAGATTTGCCTTTACTTTGCCCTCTCTTAATCACACTCAGCCTGACCAGAGATTCGAATGGACTGTGTTGCCTCAAGGTATGGCTAACAGTCCTACTATATGTCAAATATACGTAGATAAAGCGTTAACAACTACTAGACAAAAGTTTAAGAGATTGTTGATTTATCACTATATGGATGACATACTTATTTGCCATCCAGAAAAAGAAGTTTTGTTAGAAGCATTACAATTTATAACTCAAGCATTAGAAAAGAGAGGACTAACGATAGCCCCTGAAAAATTGCAATTAGAGGAGATCCAAGAATATCTGGGTACAAGGCTCACTGCTACTACAGTCAGACCAACAAGGTTGACCATCAGGACAGATCAATTGAATACCTTGAACGATTTTCAGAAACTCTTAGGTGACATTAACTGGATCAGATCCTATTTAAAATTGTCCACAGGAGAATTAAAACCTTTATTCGATATATTAAAAGGTAATCCTGACTTGAATTCCCCTAGGAAACTTACTCCCGAAGCACGGATATCCTTACAGCTAGTAGAGAATAGACTTCAGCAGTGTTACGTTGATCGTTGTGATCCTACTCAACCATTAAGTTTGATCATAATCTCAGAGAAGCATACCCCTTTTGGCATAGTTTGGCAAGGAGGACCTCTGCAAAGTATAAATCTCCCTAGCTCTCCAGCTAAAACATTGCAATCATATCCCCAAGCTATTGCTCAGGTAATATTCAAGGGAATAGAATCTTGCATTACTGTTTTTGGAATCCATCCGTCTATTATTATAACTCCTTATTCCACTCAGCAAATTAAATGGCTAATTAATAATGATGATGATTGGTTAGTATTATATTGTTCCACTTCAGCTCAGTTCGATAACCATTATCCCCAACATCCCTGGATTCAATTCTGTAAAAATACTCTCATAGTTTTTCCAAAAGTGACTAGTGTCCAGCCTCTTAAAGACTGTGTAACCATTTTTACTGATGGCTCCAAAAATGGAGTAGGTGCAGTACTTATCAGTAAACAACTTCACACCATAATAGTTCCACCCAACTCCGCACAGGTTACTGAACTTGCAGCTGTAATATTAGCCTTTAAATTAGCAGATAATCAGCCATTCAATCTTCTATCTGATAGCTTATATATCGTTAACGCTTTACAGGTTCTTGAAACGATACCCCATATTTCTTCCATGTCCACGGTAGCTTCTTATTTTACTACGCTACAAAACCTTATCCTACAGCGTAAACATCTATTCTATGTAGGACATATTAGAGCTCATTCTAATTTACCAGGACCTTTGGCCAATGCTAATGACTTGGTAGATATGGCCACCAAATCAATTTTTGTTTTTTCCATAGAGGAACAGGCAAGGCTCTTTCATGGAAAATTTCATGTAAATTCCACTACTTTGAGCAGAAAATTTCCTATATCTAAATGTATGGCTCGACAAATAATAAAAAATTGTCAACATTGTGCTCCTTTAATTCCAGTACAATCCTTTGGAGTTAACCCTAGGGGACTGCTGCCTGGTCATATTTGGCAGATGGATGTAACCCATATTTCTGAATTTGGTACTGTTAAGTATGTACATGTGTCAGTAGACACTGCTTCAGGGGTCATTATGGCTTCTGCTCATTCTGGAGAAAAGGTAAAAGATGTCATTCAACACTGCCTACAAGCATTTGCTGGCTGGGGCATACCTAAAGTTATTAAAACAGATAATGGTCCTGCTTATACTTCCAAAAGCTTCCGGTTGTTTTTACAAACATTTAACATCCAATCAGTCACTGGCATCCCCTATAATCCTCAGGGACAGGGCATTGTGGAAAGAGCACATCTTACTTTAAAAAATTGTCTAAATAAACAAAAAGGGGGAATAGGAGCCTCCTACAAGTCTCCTAAAGATAAACTTAATTTAGTTCTTTTCATTCTAAATTTCTTAACTCTGGATAGGGACGGTCATTCTGCAGCTGATCGACATTATAATCCCCATAATACTCCTCAAGTATGGGCAAAATGGAAAGATATCCTGACAGGTTGTTGGAAAGGACCGGATCCAGTCCTTCGTTGGGTCCGAGGGTCTGTTTGTATTTTCCCACAGGATCAACAGACTCCAGTCTGGATTCCAGAAAGGCTAATCAGAGTTTTACAGCATGCAAGTGATGCTGCTCCTCCTCACAATGGCGAGTCTGAGCCTTCCTCCAATAACAAAAACTCAGACGGAAAGGCAAACCCGGAACCTATGGGCCATTGTTAGCCTGGCCATATTTTTCATTTCTGACTAACATATTTTTTATCCTTCCTTTTCTTGCTTTTCACCAATTTCTCTACAGGCCTGTCAATTCTGCTGATGATTTTTCAGGTCGTGCTGTTTTTGGTGACAAGGATATTTCTAGCCTTTCTTTGCTTTAACAGGAGGAATTTCTGCACTTTGCCGTTGGAATCATACTACAAATCAGACCCAGAGTAGAGCAACTCGTTCTGCTGACCCTAGCTGTGATGTTGCTTTTCCTCCTACGTCAGCTTGTGTATTTCCTCCCTTTTATGTTTCTACCAACTAACATTTCTAATAACACCTCTTAACTGTTCACAAACTGTGTGCTATCTTTCACAATACTGGAATGGTTCTTTTGCCACCTGTGCAATTTGCACATTTCTATCTTCCTACCAGTCCTAGTTTCTGTTGCAGATATAGAATTGCCAGTGCTATTATCAAGAAACAGAAGAGGCTTTGACATTGCAACAGCCGTGATCACTGCCACCACAGTCCTTGCAGTAGCAGCATTGACACAACCATAACGACGATCATTTGGCCGAGAATGCAGCTGCAGCCTTACAGACCATAGAGACTCTATCAGAGAATGGACTCATTATAAGAACAAGTGGATACCTTGCAAGAACTTTTGGGACTGGGATGCGTTTATTCCCTGAGAGCTGTTTTGTGTTACCCATATTGTAACTCCATTGGGACGTATATTGTTTCTGTATTTAATATGGCTATAAGGTTCCTCTTCTGTTTATAGATTTGTCAAACAGCGGGCAAGCTTAGGAGCTATGGTGGTACTCCTCTGCCTTGGCCTTCTTCTCTTCATTCGTTTTGGCATGCATCTGCAAGCTAGCCAATAGAGATCAAATTATTTTTCATCAGGCCATGACCGCCCTAAAGGCCGACAGCCCCCCATTAGTATGGCTCTTGATGCTGGATCGGTAGTCAAAGAGGGGTAATGAAGGAGGTGACTGTGTACCGACCTAAGACAGGAGCTGCAGCATGTTCTGCAGGCTCTGATGACGGGTAAGGACATATGCTGACCACTCAGCCTAAGACAGACACGGTCCCGAGCCTTAGTTTAATATTAAAGAAGGGGGATCTGTGGGGGTTCCCGGGAACCCCAGCCTTGGGCGTGGTCAAGATGGCGCCTGACGCTGAGCCAAAAGCGGCCAGCTATACAGTAAACAACCAGCGAATTCCAATGATTGGCTAGTTAACGATGTGACTAGAGCATGCCCCCCCTCGTGTACCCATCCTGTGCCTGCAGCTGTCCGCGTTTATCTCGTGTACTCTCGCCTGATTGGTTGAAGTGTATATAAGCCTGGTGGGTGGGAAAGTAGGGGGCAGAAGCTGAGGAAGAAACGGAACGGACGGAGCGGAAGCGGCGGCGGCGGCGACGGCGGCAGCAGCAGCAGCAGTGGCTGGAGCTGAGCTGGAAGGAGGGAGTACGCGGGAGTGGAAGAAGCTGGGAAAAGGGAAGCTGGGAGTGCGCAGAAGCTAGGGGTAAGAGAAGCGTAGGAAAGGAACTGTGCACAATAAACTTCCAAAGCTTCAGACATTTGTCGTGTCTCTCTCTGCGGCCAGAGGGGACCCGATATTGATACATCTGAGCAGCCCACACATCAGTCATATCCTATTCTTCCTGAAAATGTTTAATGGGAAGCTAATCAGGAGGTATACAGTAGACATATCCAAAACTGAGGGACATTCTAATAAACAATGATCTTAAACTTTTCAAAAGCATCAATGTTATGTAAAGAATAAACCGGGAACCTGTTCCCTGTGAAGGGAAACAACCACCACCAAATGCCATGCTCATTCTTAGACTGACTCTGTACCAAAAAAAAAAAAAAAAAATCTGCAAAGGACAGAATTGGACACTAAAATTTAAATATGAACTACAGATTATATAGTATTATTGTAGTAATGCAAATTTTTCTGAAAATACTACTATGGGTTATAAAAAAAGAATGTCTTTGGTGCTGGGGTTGTAGCCCAGTGACAAAGACAAAGCATTTGCCTAGCATGTGTGAGGTAGTGGGTTTGATCCCACACTAAAAAAAAAAAAAAGAAAGAAAGAAAAGAAAATTAATTAAAATAAAAAAAGAATGCCTTCATGCACAGGAAAATCCAAACTGTATGTAGGATCAAAGGAACATGATAACAGCAAATTACCCTCAAACAACTCCTGGGGAAAATGTGTATGTGAGGAGGCACTGAGGAGAAGAGGAGAGAGAGAATGGTAAAGCAAATGTGGCAAAATGTTAATGGGTTAATTTAAATGAAGGCCACGAAAATTCTTCGCATTGCCGGGGTCCAGCCCTAGTAGGAGTCCATGGGTTCCACACCGGTAAACGGGGCGCTGGGAGACAGCGTCGGTGATGGATGGAGATTGAAAGACACAGACTCTAGTTCTGGTGCAATCAATCCCACTTTATTCTGGGGAGGGCAGGGTTTATATACATTTTTCTTCAGGCTATGATGGCAGTCTTGTGGTTAATATTAAAGAAGTTTCCAAAGCATAGGCAGAAAACAACAACCTTATAGATCATCCTTACCTAATCACAATTGTTTTAAGAATATCTAACTACATTGATGATCATACAATGTTTATTTCCTTAATATCTAAACTCTATGTGACCTAAGACTATTCTTATTATTCTCGTGGTTAAAGTAATAGACAAGTAATCTCATGTGACCATTTCTATTAGGTCCCTCTGGTTAATATCTAAATTGCTGAGTTAAGGGTTACAGGAGGGCAGCGGTCCCAATGGTTATTGTGTGCCAACATTTATTATAGGGGTGACATATTCTTTGTAGGAAGGAAGGAATGTTTTGGAACCTTATTCTCTTACCTCACCACCACACATAAAAAAAACCACTGTTAAAATTTAACCAGCCTGTTGGAGAGAAAGGCAGATTTATAACTATTTTCTCCAGAGGCTTTCAGAGACTCATTGCAAGGTTGCAAAATTATTTTTAATTTTGTTAGTGGTAAAGACCCATTGTTTTTCAGATTGTAGGTAATATTTTCTGGAATTTTTGTTGTGTTCCCCTCATCCTCTTAAGCAATCCGTTCAGACTGAGATGAGTAATATATTATCAGAGAAACACAGCAGAGAAAACACCATGCTTTGGAGCAAAACATCCGGCAATTCCTTTTAGGATGAGCCTTTGCAATCATCCTCCAGAGGATCTTTGTCAAGCACTGAATGGAATTCCGGACGCCCCCGCATCGCATCACTCTTGGAATTTTTTTTTTTTGTAAATTTAGAAATACTTCAAAATAAGAAGTCTTTAAAAATATTGTGTGCCCCTGTTTCAGTCACATCCCTGCAAACAAAAGTTCAAAAAAGCTTTCAATGTGCTTCGTAGAACATAAACCTTTCAAAAGCTACAGTGACTTTTTTTTTTAAGGGAAAGCTTCTCTCTCCTGTGTGTGACTGGCCCCAGCCTGTCTGGCTGACTTTGATCAAGTCCACACTCCTCTGACCATGAGGAGACCTGGCGCAGACCACCTTGGTACCCCCAGGACCTTCTCTCGCAGAGGTCCAAACCCCAACGAATAACAGACTGTTCTGGGCTGTGGCTTCACAGCCGTGGAATGATGTTCACAGCCCATCTGAGGACAGAGGGAAGGTGCCCTCACCTGACTGGAGCAGCAGCCTCTGAGCCCCTATGGGCTTTTGAGATGCTCTAATGTAAACTCCTGCCCTGGTGGCTTCAGGACCCGGGGCTCCATAGTGTGTAGTGGCCTCAGCGGTCTCCCCGGAAAATGCGCTCAAACCTGTAGCAAGGCATGGAGGCGGGGCTCACGCACTGCAGATGCATCCTGGCACAACAGCCCCACCCCTGGGGCATGCTAGGAGGCCAGGTGGGGGAGCTTATACAGGACTGAAGGGTGAATGCTGTGTTGCACTGCTGTCTTAAAGCATCTTGGCCCTGCAAGAGGCTGACCCTGCCGAGTTGTCCTCATGCTACAAATGTGTAATTTTTCAGAAGTTAACTTTATGGGTAATAAGTAGTGTTGTATCTGCCCTTTTGAGTCATCCTGGATAAGAGGAAAAATTGCTCCCCTTGCCCCGAAAGGCCCTCTGGGCAACATACCATGGCCCTGGTGCTGGAGAATTGAAATCAAAACTGCAGAGGCCTCTGGTCCCTAAGCACACTTGGCATGCATTTGCACTTACAAATACACTTGCCTCTTCATCAAAAGTGACATTTGCTGTCATACAGAAGAAAATCAAGAATACAGTGGATAGGTAGGCATAGAAACCTCTTTGCTTTCCCTGTCTGTGTTCCGCATGTGGGAAAACAGTATGTGAAAAAGTTTTAGAATGTAAACTCCAGGAAATCATGTATTACTAAACCCACAAAACCAAACCAGCTTTCCCTAGTACCAATAGCAGTGCATAGCATTTCACAGGTACTTAATGATATGTCAACCTAAAATCTTTATTAAACAGAGACTGAATGAGGGGAATGATTGTTTGAACACTTCTTTCATAATCCCTTTTCTAAAATGATTGTCAACTACATATCTGGACTAAAAACTAAATACTCTGGATTAAAGTTCTCAATTGCCAAAATTTTATAACAGAAATACTTTAGTTCCTATCTAAATAAACTAAGCCAATACTCAAATTTGTATAAAGTATTGCTTAAAATTCATAAATACTGGAATTACTTTATTCTATCTTTAAGCAGATTTTAATAAGACAATCTAAAATCCAGCAAATTTGAAAAAAATAGATTGGGTTTAATACATTATTAGCATTTAAATAACAGAAACCACAAAGTTCTTTCCTGAAATGTAACTCAAAGACAGTTCTTATAAAAGCCTCAAGCCACTTTTAAGTGTCTTTGAAATAGCAATACTGGAAAAATCAGCTTACATGTCATTTAATCAAGTTTTTTGGTTAACATCTTTGAAGCTTTTAATTTTAATATTTCAGGACTACATGAAAATCTATTTAAAAAATTCTTTAAAAGCACTTGCATTTACTTAGAATTTATTCTAAAATCAAGACAACATTAACTGTCTCAGCTAAAAATTACAACACACTATTTAAATCAATTTAAGTAGATTTCCAAAGGAGCAAATTCTAAATATTAAATGTACATATATGTAGTCTACTGTTTCCTTGAAGGTTCAAGTAATTCAACTGAAAAATTTGGAGTAGGTTTATTTTAGTTTTCTGACTTTGTGACCAAGTAGATTTAGTCATGGATATAATGGTGTTCCATCACTCCTTACACAAACTGCACATCACATCCCTGTAATCATCTCTAACAGACGGTTTCACAGGTATTCACTATAGGATACCTTATTTGTAAATTACCATACAACAGGGAATAAACCTGTCTTTCCTCACTAAAAAAATGAGGTATGTTCACTGAAAAGAACACAAAAGAAGGGAGTCAATATCCATGATTGCAATATATAAAATTTTGTGCTCTAATGAAATTCTTTGTAGTTCTACATTGAGTAAGCCAAGAAAAACATCTTTCTTTAGTAGTTTGGTTACACTTCCTTTGAAACAAACCATTTCTATTGCATATCAAACTTGCAAAAATTATGCGGCAGTTTATAATATAGACTTTACTTGTCCTCCTTCTGTCTAGTACTAAAATGAACAGACATTTAGATACACAAGTAATTAATGTTTAAAATGTCATGGCTATTATCAATTGTCACTTTATTTCTCCTATAAAATTCATCAGAAAAAGGTACTGCAACAATATAGTATAAAGCAAATCTTTAACCAAATAACATGGTATAGGCCTTTTGAAAATATTCAGACTTTATCACAACAGCAACAAGGAAAAATGCAATTTATTGTCAGGACCAAGCTGAAGTTTTTGAGGTAGTAGAGACACATGACATAAAAGTTAAAAGAAAAATCTAAGGAAATATAATCAATCTGTTTCAAATGTAAATATCAATACATTTTGAAAGGGCTCAGGAAGCTACATATTTTAAGAAAAGAAGATGCTCTAAAATTTAATTTGTGACCATACAGGATGTGTAAAGATTATAGAAAAACACTTTGGTTTTGGTTAATTATCTTCTGTGGCTCTATGCATTCATAAATGAGTCTCTACACATAAAGGAGCTCACTGATAGTTAAGATTACCAAACATATTTCAGATCTAAAATAAAATTATCCAAGTTGTGGTCCCTTTATTCAAATGGTAAATACATCCATGCAACAAGTTAAAATATCCTTAAAGGAACTAAAATTAAATTGCATATATCCTATTTCTTCAATAGTCTGTAAAGGTCTATTTCTTATAACAAAATAAGTTATCCCATTTTAATACAGATATGTCAGGAGTAGATAAATGCAAGTATATCTGAAATAAACCAGTGTTTAAACTTTTATTTCACACCATACAAGGTCAATTATAACACATTAAAATGTGATAAGTGCTATCAGCTGCAATTTTACATTTATACATTGGAAATGTTCACTTGCAAAATCTGAACATAATTATCATATTATCTGTAACAGCTACACTTCAAATCAAGTGCTTTTACAGATAAAATTTACTATGAAAACAATGATTTTGTATCTGGCCACATTCTATGATACTAATTCTTCAACTAAGAGATCCTTTGGGAGAACCAAATGATTCAATCTTTTTCACTGTACCCATGCTGTCCCTAACAAAATCAAATACTACATGCTAAATTCCAAATGTTCTGCTTTGTTCAATGTCATAAAAATTGAGAATTATTGGTATTTGTCCTCAATTGACTGTATAGAGTAAGCCAGGAACAGTATGTTTCACATCAAAATTCTCACCTTCAAATTTATCTCAGTAAATAGACTATCCTCCTGTTCCATCACATTTTGTGATATCTCCCACCAGAAAGAAAAATTTCAATTAATAGGAATCCTGAGTAAAACATAAAATATACATAGAAGTTGCCACTATAGGGTAAATCCTGACCACCCAGTTTTCTTAAGAATGCATTTTGAAAATTAAATACTTATTTTTGAATGAAGATAAAAAATAAAAGTCCTTTTCTCCACCTTCAAGTTCCAGTGTGTTTCAGGTGTTAGAAATTTGGACCCTTTTAAGTTTGAAACTTCTGGGCAGAATTAGGGAACCAGTGGTGATGACACTCTTCTTTGGGAAAGTTAAAGAAATCTTAAGAAAACTACATGATGAGGTCAAGAAGAACTTCACAAATTCCCCAAGTTACTGTGCTGTACATTCTTTTTGACTTCAATTACTATAGGTAGTTAGTACTTACTTCACAAACAAATCTGGAATTACTCTGTGAAAAATAGAGTTCTTAAAACCAAAGCCCTTCTCTCCAGTGCACAGTGCTCTGAAGTTCTCAGCAGTTCAAAGAACAACATTTGAAAATAATTCAAATGTTCACCATCCACACAAACATCAAAAAATACCACAGGATTTGTCTCCTTTGATAACTTTGCTACCATAGATACCTCTCCTTTATGGAGTTTCAATAAATTTTGTTGACATTATTCAATTTTTTTCTTAAAAGACTCAATCATTTCTTTTGTTTTAAATCTCAGGGCAAGTTGTTCCACTTTTGCTTTTCCATATATTTGAAAAACAAGTGACCAGAATATTAACATAACTTATAAATTGTTTTATGTTCCTTATGGTTTTTAGAAAAGTCCAAAAAAGAAAGAAAATTAGCATCCAAATTTAGAAACTCATTAACATAATCTCAAGCAGTCATAACTAAATCACTATTTGAAATATTTAGGAGTTTTAATCTCATTGTTTTGGGGATAACATGGTTTGCACACACTTTAAACACCTGACCTCTTCTCATTAGGATCTGATAATAATTCTTCATTGTATGCCAAAGATTCTTTATATCTCCAACACTTTGCTTCTTCCACTGACTGACATCTCTGTCCCACCTATAAAGTTTGGCTCTCTCTTTAAACAAAATTTCTTCATCTTTTTCTCCAGATTTTACTTCTACCTATAAAAAAAGATGAACTCATCTGTAAGCTGATGCTTATAATTCCATAACAAATTTCAAAAATCCAAATTTTTAAACAGATTTTCCTTGTAAGGACATTAATAGATTTTACTTTATAGATTAAGAGGCTTCAAAAAGTGCTGATTCTTGAAAAGAAATATTAACTACTGAGGTTGAAAAATGACAAAATAATTTTCCTAAAATAACATTCTTGTACAAAAACTGTAAAAGGTTACTTTTTACTGAAATGATTTTGGCAATTATGGAAATTACTTTATCCCCAGATATACAGTATGAAAACAAACATGGTATTCTAACAACATATGAAAAAAGTTATTTCTTCCCAACAATTGCATATACTAATTATAAAGCAAAATCTATACAAATTTTAAAAAGAGGGCTCAGGTATAGATCTGTGATACAGCACTTGCATAGCATGTCTCAGGTCCTTGGGTTTAATCCCCAGCACTGCTAAAACAAAACAAAACAAAGCAATCAAAAACAAGAAAAAACAACCAGAAATATGCTTAAAAGCTGAATGCCTTAGCCTGGCACAGTGGTACATGCTTGTAATACCAGCGACTCTGGAAGCAGAGGCAGGAGGATTTCAAGTTCAAGGCCAGCCTCAGCAATTTAGTGAGAACCTAAGCAACTTAGCAAGACCCTGTCTCAAAATAAAAAATAAAGAACTAAGGGTGTAGCTTAGTGGAAATGTACTCCTGGGTTAAAGGCCTAGTACCAAATACAAAAAACAAAAGTGAAAAAAAAAAAAAAACACTGATGTTTAACAAATAGAGCTACTACTTCAGATTATAAGTATTCTGAAAGAAAACAACCATATTCCTAACAAATCAATCCAGGCTAAGTTTTAAGCTTAAAATGAAAATTAAGTAATTCGTAAAATTTTCATTCCCTGACATTTACTTCTGATAATGACACTGTTGGATCAAAATGAAAATCTTCACTATGAACTACTTCTTCATCACTACCATCTTCATCTTCACCAGCTTTACTGACTGTGTTCCAAACACTGTTGCTCCAGTATTTGCCCACTGGAAATTTTTATCTGAGGAGAAAATGAGGATATGTAAACCACATAATCTACTTTTTAAAGGTTTTTAAAATCCTGCTCTTAGATTATTAGTGCAAAATTATCATTTTCAACAACTGATACAACTTTTAAAAATGTTTAAAATAAGCCAGGAAGGGTGGTTGGGGAGGCAGAGGCTAGAGGACTAAAATTTCAAAGGCAGTATCAGAAATTTTGTGAAGCTTTAAGTAACTTAGTAAGGTTCTGTCTTTAAATTAAAAAGGTTGGGACTGAAGCTCAGTAAAGCATCACTGGGTTCAATCCCAAAACCAACCCCACTCCAAAAAAGTTTAAAATATTCTGGCAAGGTCAACTCACACACAAAACTGCAAGGAATTTATAATTTCAGTTACTATATCAAGCAGGTCATAAATTAAAGCAAGAATTCAATACTCAAGAAAACAAATGTAATCTGATAATCTGCAATTAAACAAAACAAAACAAAAAAAAGAACTGAGAAAGCCAAAAGCTATTTCTGTGAAAAGACAAGCACACTGATTCCTGATTGCTGTCAAACCTTAAGAACAAAATAAATTAAGTAAAACAAAGTAAGAAAGTAAGAAAAGAGGATGGTGAATGGAATGATCTCACAAAAATGGAGAAGTGATGGTGAGGACAGAATGCAGTGAGTAAGACTTATTTAAGTAAGTCTTCCTCCTTATGTTTTTTCTATTTTATATGTTAGTATGCAATCATGATAGAGTACTTGGTTATACTGAGCAATAAGCAACAAACACACCAAACTTCATTTGGTATTTTTTTGCAGAAAACTGTACCCACTATATTGTTATATGTTCTGACTTATTAGCTCTTTTACTTTGTAGGCTATTAGGAAAAACAAAAATAAAGAAACCTTTAAAAGGGGAGGTCATGAATTCTAATGTAACATCATATCCCAAAGTAGTTTACTGCTTCTACAAGTAGCGGAAGCTGTGAAAAAAAAAGTGTAACTAAGTGGGGATAATAGTTATTTGAATTGCATTAATCATTTAAGCATATACCTTCAATAAAATTTATCCCATAAATCAAACATCTTATATTAGAACAATTTAGATGGTTCAGACATGAAATTTACATGATTTCACAGATAAAAAAGACATAAAAATGAGAAAAAAATGAACAGCCTTATGCTAATAATCTTGAAACAATTAAATGATGAAATCATTTTTACAAATGTACTGCTTTATAGAAATGCTACCAAATAGATTAAAAATAGAAACATCACTGATAGAGAATGAGAAAGCACATCATTTATAAATTTATTTCAGCACCATAAATTAGCATGACCATAATACTAAAATCCAAATTATCTCCTTAAAAAATGCAGATTCAGGGATGGAGATAAAATTTAGTGGTAGAGGGCTTGCCTACCATGTGTGAGGCCCTGGGGTCAATCCCTAGTACCTTAAAAAGGGGGAAAAAGTTGATTCCTAATTCTTGAAATATCAACAAATCAAATCTAAAAGTACATATGGTTAAAAGAATAACATTACCAAAGTCAGAATTTTTTCAAAACTGAAAAATAGTTCTGCATTTAAGGACAGGGAAGACCATTACAGTAATTTTTACAAAGTTTAAAAAATTCTTATGGTTATATTATTAATAATAAAATTAATCAGGGTGTTGTCCTGCAGATCTGTAATTCCAGTGATTGTGAATGCTGAGGCAGGAGAATCACAGGTTTAAGAACAGCCTGAGCAACTTAATGAAACCCTGCCTCAAAATAAAATTTTAAAAAGGCTTGGTGATGTACACTCAGTGATAGAAGACCCCTGGGTTCAATCCCCAGTACAATCAATCAATCAATCAATAAGAGAAGTCCTTCATTATGAGAACACATAGTAAATGGGAAAGTGCTACTTTAGTGACAACACTGTAACAAAGACTGGTTCTTTAAGTTGCATTTTGTTCTGTTAACATGATTAAAATAACTCCTCAATCTTAACTTTAGGACCAAAGACAAAATCCCCAGAATTACTGGAAGACAAATCTGCAAATGACAGTCCTCCACCACTTCCAAATGAAACTGTTTTATTTTCCACTGACAAAAGAAAAAGAACAATTTATTATTTCATTTAAGATGTTCTGAACATCAAAGATTTCCCCAGGACTGAAAAAAGGACAAGACTTTCTATACTACAGGCTAGGGGAGTTTAGCTTCTTTATTTTGCTAAGTCTATATTTTGGTAAATTTTACATCCAATTTTGAGCTTCTTCAGTAATATCAAGTTTACAGGTACTATTCACAATGAATACAATACTACACAAAATGCATGCCAAAAAATTAATGAGGTGGTGAACTATTAAGCTAGATTACACAACCATACAGTTTCTGCTTCATAAAGTCTTTTAAAAAAGTTGCTAAGTCAAGAAATGGAGGGAAGAATTTTAGAAAACATCTGTATAAAAATATTTTGTGTTCTGTATTATAAAAAAGCTCACAAAAACTAAATGTCCCATTTATATTTGATCATCAGAAATTAAGGGTTATCTGAATTCTATATGATCTCTGAAATCCCTATGCTTTATTAATTTGTCTGAAAATGTAGAGGTTTTAGGTGTGCAATTACCTTCCTCTTCCACTATAGTAAAACTCTAAAGTGTCTATAAATGTAATATTTGTGACTTATTTAGGACTCCTTTTGGGGAAAAATTATCTACCATACATTATAAAGTAATACAATTTACAGAGACACTTCTTCCACCTCAAAAAAATAAATAATTAGAATGGAATAATGGGAAGAAAGCAATACCAAACATTAGTTACTATAATTGAATAATTTACCAAGCTTTTAGGCTTATAAAAAAGAAATATAAGCTTGAGCAATACTATTAAATAATACTAAAATAAAAACATTATCACAAAGAAAATTACCATGTAAGTAAACTATTATCTTTTATGTTCAGACAAACAGGTCAAGAGTCACAATACTATGTAATCCCAGCAATCACAGTTCTAATAATAAAGATATATGTTTATTTTTTGGTTGGGAATGCAGTATGGCTTTCCTTATTAGCACTGCTTATATCTTATGCCACTTCATATCTGTAAAAGTTTATCTTTTCAAACATACAGGTGCACTTTTATGTAATACATGATTACAGAAACACATTAAGTTTTACCTTGGCTTGTAGATTCTGTATCAGTTTTCTTTCTAGTACACAAATCTACAGGTTTGTCCACAGTGCCAGAGGAAACAGATGATGAACTAGTATAATTGGTAATATAATCAGGTTCTTCAGATTTACAGAAAAATGCTGCAGTCACTTCAGTCCTACCTGTATATACACTGTCAATTTTGCTAGTTATTTCCTCACTCTGGAATTTCTGCACAGAGGAAGTAACAAAATATTATGCCATTAAGCACTGACTTATACCTTGCATACACAAAGTTCAGGGTTCTAATTCCCAGCACCACAATAAAAAAGAGGTATCACAATACCATACCTTAAACTATACCACAGAGAAATAGTAACAAAAATAGCATGGTATTGGCACCAAAATAGGTAGGCAGACCAATGGTAGAGAAGAGAAGACACAGAGACACCCACATAAATATTCACCTCATACTAAACATAGGAGCTAAAAACATAAAATGGAGAAAAGATAGCCTGTTCAACAAATGGTGCTGGCAAAACTATAAATCCATATGCAGTAAAATGAAATTAAACCTCTATCTCTCACCCTGCACAGAACTCAACTCAAAATGGATCAAGGACTTAGGAATAAGATCAGAAAGACTGCATCAAATAGAAGACAAAGAAGGCCCGAATCTTCTTCATGTTGGCTTAGGATCAGACTTCCTTAACAAGCCTCCCAAAGCACAAGAAATCAAAGCAAAAATCAATAAATGGGATGGACTCAAACTGAAAAGCTTTTTCTCAGCAAAGGATACAATCAATAATGTGAAAAGTGAGCCTACAGAGTGGGAGAAAATATTTTCTACATGTACTTCAGATAGAGCACTTATCTCCAAAATTTATAAAGAACTTATAAAATTTTACACCAAAAATACAAAGAACTCAATCAATAAATGGGCCAAGGAACTGGACAGACATTTTACAGAAGAAGACATACAGCAATGAATAAATATTTGAAAAAGTGTTCAACATCTCTAGTAATGCAAATTAAAATAACTCTTAAATTTTATCTTACTCCAATTAGAATGGCTATTATCAAGAACACAAACAATAATAGATGTTGGCATGGATGTGGGTAAAAAGGCACACTTTTACATTGCTGGTGGAGCTGCAAACTGCTGCAGCCACTCTGGAAAGCAGTGTGGAGAATTCTCAGAAAACTTGGAATGAACCCCCTTTTGACTCAGTTATCCCACTCCTCAGTTTATACCCAAAGGACTTAAAATCAGCAAACTACAGTAATACAGTCACATCAACATTCATAGCAGCTCAATTCACAATAGCTAGATTGTGGAACCAACCTAGATGCCCTTCAACAGATGAATGGATAAAGAAACTGTGGTATATACACACAATGGAATAGGATTCAGCCATAAAGAAGAAGAATATTATGGCATTTGCAAATAAATGGATGGAATTGGAGAATATCATGCTAAGTGAAATAAGCCAATCCCAAAAAACCAAAGGCTGAATGTTTCCCCTGTTAAGTGGAAAATGAAATATAATGGGGGTTGTTGGGGAGAGTGAGAGAAGAATGGAGGAACTTTAGATTATGTAGATATTAGATTATGACAGGTAGGGGGGATATGAAGAATGGTGGAATAAGACAGACATAATTACCCTATGTACATGTATGATTACACGAATGGTAGGAATCTACATCTCATGTGCAAACTGAAACAAAATGATGTAACCATTTGTGTGTAATGAATCAAAATGCAGTCTGTAAAAAAATTAAAAATAAATAATTTAAAATAAAAAGTTGCTATTTCTTCTAAAAAATACTGACTTACAAAAGGATCACATAACCTTCTTTACAAGAAAGTGAGGACTTGGACTTCTGGAAAGATGTAATGAGCACACTTCACCCTTTCTCTCCCCAAACCTACAACTAGATGCCTGGACTGAAATATGCAGAGCAACTCTATAAGAAGCTCTGAAAGGTGAATAAACATAGCAGATTATGTATTGCAGAACAAGATGGGAAATCTGGTGGTGACATCATGTGGAATTTTTATCTGTCTGTCCTATATCCCAGCCTGGTATTACAATGGTTCAATGAAGTAGAACTGCCAATGGCACACACACACACACCAAAGTCTCAAGCCAGTTCTCTTTGACCAGAGAAGGGAGTGGTCATCAAATGACTCATGTGTTGGAACTATCAAAACAGACTTTAAAGAAGATATTATGACAATATTCCAAGAAGTAAGGACAGACACTTTTAAGTGAAAACAGTATTTCTCAGGAAAGAAGCAATTATAAAAAAGAACCAAATGGGAATTTTACAATAAAATCTAGAGTTAAAGAAATAATTTTTATAGTCCACTTCATCCATCAACAGTAAAATACATACATTCTTCAGAAGCTTACATGGAACATTTACCAAGAAAGACCATGTGCTAGGGCCCGTGCTATGGTTCAGTGGTAGAGCACTTGGCTAGCAAGCATAAGGCCCTTGGGTTTGCTACCCAGCAATCACATAAAAAAGACAAAGAGGTCACTTAAAATAATAGAAAACACACAACAGATACTATGAAACCAAAATGAAATTAAAGTTGAAATCATTAACACAAATATTCACTTGAAAAAATCCAAACTATTTGGAAATTGAACATAAATAACATGTCAAAAAATAAATTTCAAGAGAAATTAAAAATACTTTGAATTGAATTAAAAAAAGTACAACTGACACTGAGTTTGGACGTCATGCTAAGCCTGACCCCTATACAGAAGTTGGATGTCACGCTGAGCCCAACCCCACACCGAGGTTGGACATGGGCACTGAGCCCACCCCCCACACCCAGGTTGGTTGGTGCTGTGCCTGCCTGCCCACACCAAGGTCAGAGGTTGCTGAGCCTGTGCCCACACTGGGGTCAGAAGTTGCTGACCCCACTACCCCACACCATGGTCGGTCATTGCTGTGCCTGCCTGCCCACACCGAGATTGGAGGCATCACTGAACCCACACCCCACACCAATGTCTCAGGCATCGCTGAGCCCACACCACACACCGAGGTCGGTCTGGTGCTTAGCCTGCATGCCTGCCTGCCCCCCCTACTGCTGAGGGACACTGTGCCTGCCTCTGTGCTGACTCAGTGCACCCTTGCTGGGGCTCAACAGTTCCTTTGGAGTCTGGTGCAGGCACTGAATTATTTCTGAGGGTGTGGCCATCATCATTAGAAGGGCGGCTCCCATTCTGAGACAACTATAGGAGACTGGAGGCCCTTTGACAGGTATCCCTATTTACTCACTTATGTCCTACACCCTTTCCCTATCCTCTTGTCACAACTAGAAATATTGCAAATACTAATTGAACTGATCCTGTTTATTTTACAAATGTTAAAGTCTGTATAGGAGCTATGTGGTTCAGGGCTGCATTTTCTCTGTATTGAGTGCTACTGGTATTGATCTCCACTTCAAAGAGAGGTAGTGGAAAACTACAGGGTCATAATAAGCCTGCAGGGGGCAAACTTCAGTATCTCTGATCTTCACTGCTACAGGGGAATAAACAGAAACAATATGAAAAAACAGGGTAAGAAAGTGTTCCTAAGAAACCAAGATGCTATTGTGATAGACTCCAATGAGAGCATGGCAGTAGAAATGACAGAAAAAGAGTTTAGAATATGCATGATTAAAATGATCTCTGAAGCAAAAGATGAGATAAGAGAGCAAATGTAGGCAATGCAAGACCATTCTAGTAGATAATTAAAAGAGAAAATGCAGGAAGCAGAAGAACACTTTAATAAAGAGATTGAGATTCTGAAAAAAAAAACAGAAATACTTGAGATGAAAGAAATGATAAACCAAATTAAGAACTCAATAGAAAGCATCACCAACAGAATAGATCTTGTGGAAGACAGAATTTCAGATAATGAAGACAAAATATTCAATCTTGAAAATAAAATTGAACAAACTGAGGAGATGTTAAGAAGTTATGAACAGAATCTCCAAGAATTATGGGATATCATGAAAAGACCAAATTTAAGAATTATTGGGATTGAGGAAGGCACAGAGATACAAACCAAAGGCATGAAAAACCTGTTCAATAAATAATGTCAGAAAATTTCCCAAACCTGAAAAGTGCAATAGAAAATCAAATACAAGAGGCTTACAGAACACCAAGTGCACAAAACCACAACAGATTCACAAGACACATTATATTAAAAATACCTCACATTCAAAATAAACATAGGATTTTAAAGGCTGCTAGAGAAAAGCATCAGATTACATGTACAGGGAAACCAATAAGGATATCAGCAGATTTTTCAGCCACACTCTAAAAGCAAGAAGGGCCTGGAACAATATATTTCAAGCTCTGAAAGAACAGGGATGTCAACCAAGAATACTATACCCAGCAAAACTAACCTTCTGATTTGACAATGAAATAAAATCTTTCCATGATAAACAAAAGTTAAAAAAAAATTACAAATAGAAAGCCTGCCCTACAAAACATTCTCAGCAAAATATTTTGGGAGGAGGAAGTGAAAAACAACAATACAATTCAGCAAACGGAGGAACTACCCTAAAGGAAAAGCCTATCAAAGGACAAGAAAAAACCAAAAATAAGCCAAAATGAACAGGAATACAAATCATATCTCGGTAATAACCTTGAATGTCAATGGTCTAAATTCAATAATCAAAAGACATAGACTAGCAGATTGGATTAAAAAGAAAGACCCAACAATATGCTGCCTTCAAGAGACCCATCTCATAGAAAAAGACATCCACAGATTAAAGGTGAAAGGATGAGGAAAAACATACCATACACATGGACCCAGTAAAAAAGCAGGGGTCTCTGTCCTCATATCACATAAAGTGGACTTCAATCCTAAGTTAGTCAGAAGGGATAAAGAAGGACATTTCATACTGCTTAAGGGAAGCATAAAAGAGCAAGATATAACACATTTAAATATTTATGCCCCAAACAATGGAGCATCTATGTATATCAAACAAACTCTTCTCAATTTTAAGAATGAAATAGACCAAACACATTAATAGTGGGGGATTTTAACACACCACTCTCACCACTGGATAGATTCTCCAAATGAAACTGAACAAAAAAAATATAGAACTAAATAATACAATCAATGATATAGACCTAATGGATATTTACAGAGTATTTCATCCATCATCAAGTGAACATACTTTCTTCTCAGCAGCTCATGGATCCTTCTCCAAAATAGACCATATGCTATGCCACCAAAAAGCCATTAGTAAATACAAAAAAATAGAGATCCTGCCCTATATACTATTAGACCATAATGGAATGCAATCAGAAATGAATGATAAAATAATAAACAAAAACTACTCATATACCTGGAGACTAAATAATATGCTACTGAATGATGCAGTGATAACAGAAGACATCAGGGAAGAAATAAAAAAAATTATTAGAGGTAAATGAGAACAATGACACAACATATCAAAACCTCTGGGACACTATGAAAGCTGTACTAAGAGGAAAGTTCATTGCATTGAGCTTATACATTAAAAAGATAAAAAGTCAACAACTAAATGACCTAGCATTACACCTCAAAGCCATAGAAAAAGAAGAACAGGTCAACACCAAAAATACTAGAAGAGGAAATAATTAAATCAGAGCTGAAATCAATGAAATTGAAACAAAAGAAACAATTCAAAAAATTGACAAAACAAAAAGTTGGTTCTTTGAAAAAGTAAACAAAATTGATAAACCCCTAGACACACAAACAAAGAGAAGGAGAGAAAAAACTCAAATTACTAGAATTTGTGATGAAAATGGAAAGATCACAACAGACACCATTGAAATACATAATTAGAAGCTACTTTGAAAATTTATACTCCAACAAAATAGAAAATATTGAAGACATCGACAAATTTTTACACACATATGATTCTCCCAAACTGTATCAGGAAGACGTACACAACCTAAACAGATCAATTTGAAGCACTGAAATAGAAGAAGCCATCAAAAGCCTACCAACAAAGAAAAGCCCAGGACCAGATGGATTCTCAGCTGAATTCTACAAGACCTTTAGAGAAATACTGATTACCAATACTCCTCAAAGTATTTCAGGAAATAGAAAAGGAGGGAACCCTTCCAAATTCATTCTATAACACTCTTATACCAAAACCAGACAAAGACACATCAAAGAAAGAAAACTTTATAGCAATATCCCTGATGAACATAGATGCAAAAATCCTTAACAAAATACTTGCAAATTACATACAAAAATATATTAAAAAGATAGTGCACCATGATCAAGTGGAGTTTATCCCAGGGATGCAAGGTTGGTTCAACATCTGGAAATCAATAAATGTAATTCAGCACATCAATAGACTTAAAGTTAAGGATCACATGATTATTTCAATTGATGATGAGAAAGCATTTGATAAAATACAGCAAGCCTTCATGCTTCAAACACTAGAAAAAATAGGAATAGTAAGAATATACCTCAACATTGTAAAGGCTATGCTGAACCCACAGCCAACATTATTCTTAATGGAGAAAAGCTGAAAGCATTTTCTCTAAAAACTGGAACAATACAGGGATGCCCTCTTTCACCACTTCTATTCAACATCATCCTTGAAACACTTGCCAGAGCAATTAGACCAAAGAAATTAAAGGGATAAATATAGGAAAAGAAGAACTAAAGCTGTCACTATTTTCTGATGACATGATTCCTATATTTAGAAGATCCAAAAAACTCCACTAGAAAACTTCTAGAACTAATAAATGAGCTCAGCAAAGTAGCAGAATATGAAATCAACATGTGTAAGTCTAATGCATTTCTATTCATAAGTGATGAATCCTCTGAAAGAGAAATTAGGAAAACTACTCCAATCACAGTAGCATCAAAAAAAATAAATACTTGGGAATTAAACTAACAAAAGAGGTGAAAGACCTGTACAATAAAAACTACAGAACATTAAAGAAAGAAATTGAAGAAAACCTTAAAAGATGAAAAGACCTCCAATGTTCTTGGATAGGCAGAATTAACATTGTCAAAATGGCCATTCTACCAAAGACACTATACAGATTCAATGCAATTCCAATTAAAATCCAATGACATTCCTCATAGAAATAGAGAAAGCAATCATGAACTTTATCTGGAAGAATAAGAGACCTCGAATAGCCAAACAATCCTGAATAGAAAAAGTGAAACAGGAGGTATCACAATACCAGACCTTAAACTATACTACAGAGAGCAATCATAACAAAAACAGCATGGTATTGTCACCAAAATAAACAGGCAGACCAATGGTACAGAATAGAAGACACAGAGACAAAACCACATAAATAGTCACCTCATACTAGACAAAAGAGCCAAAAACATACAATGGAGAAAAGATAGCCTGTTCAACAAATGGTGCTGGCAAAACTATAAATCTATATGCAGTAAAATGAAATTAAACCTCTACCTCTCACCCTGCACAAAACTCAACGCAAAATGGGTCAAATATATAGGCATTAGATCAGAGACCCTGCACCTTGTAGAAGACAAAGTAGGCCCAAATCTTTATCACATTGGTTTAGGATCAGACTTCCTCAATAAGACTCCCAAAGCACAGGAAATCAAAGCAAGAATCAATAAATGGTATGAACTCAAACTAAAATGCTTTTTCTCAGCCAAGGTTATAATCAAGAATGTAGAGGGAGGTTCAAGATGGCGGACTAGAGGGCGACTGCATTTCATGTTGCTCCAGGACTCAAGATTCAAAAGAGGAGATAGTGACTTGGGACCAACTCAAAGCCGCCGGGTGAGTTTCTCCCATAGGGGAGGCATCCCCGATGGGGCAGTAGCCCCAGAACACAGAGAACTTTGTGAAGTAGAGTGACTCGGCGGGTCGCCCCTCCCCCACCAGAGCGGTAAACACAGACAGCGAAGCAGAGCGAAAAATGGCGGATTGAAGTTTCCAGGACCGCGGGCAGATTCTCTAACCTAAGGAGACTCGTCTGCGAAAGGGTGAGGTTCCCAAGCCCAGGAGGGAGGTCCGGGCCCCTGGGAACGTTGCCTGCGAAGGCTGCCCTGCCCAGGCGGCAAGACACACCTCCCCCGCTGGAGCAGTGAACTCAGAAAGCGGGGAACTTTGCAAAGGAGGTTGTGCGACACACCGCTTGGTTTTGAAGCGATCTGCCAGGGCTCCAGTGGCTGCCAGAGAAAGAGTGGGGTGGCGAGTAGTTTGGATCCAGCAACCGCCTGAGCAACGGGGAGGGGATGGCCCAGAGGAGGTGGAGGTACGCAGTGAGTGGCTTGGTCTCCAAGCGCCCACACAGAGCACCGGGTGACTGCCTGGAGGAAGAGATGAGTGACGGGTCACTGGGGCTTGGAGCATATGTACGAGGCTCCAAGTGAGTGGTCAGAGGGCGGGTCGCATAGCCAGGCGATTAGGTGCATAGCAAGGTCTGGTCCAGGGACCTAGGCACCTTTTCTTGAATGAACTACACAGAGACAAGCTGAGGGGTGAAGTGAAGGTTCCAGGACTTTGGGCAGCTTCTCTAAGAAGGGACAACCTAAGGAGACTCGTCTACAAAGGGTGAGGCTCCCAGGCCTAGGAGAGCTACACAGAGACCAGCTGAGGGGTGGAGCGAAGGTTCCAGGACTTCGGGCAGCTTCTCTGAGGAGGGGCCACCTAAGGAGACTCATCTGCAAAGGGCAGGGTTCCCAAGCCCAGGAGGTAGGTCCAGGCCCCTGGAAACGTTGCTTGGGAAGGCTGCCCTGCCCAGGTGGTAGTTGTGGACTGAGGGGAACCTCTAGGAGGGGAACAGACTAGCGAGACCTCCCCACCGGGTGGGTCTTCCCCACCGAGTGAGGTTTTCCCACAAAGACGGTAAACCAGAGACACAGGCCCACACAGGCATTGCCTCAGCCCGCAGTCTAGTTCCCCTTTGGATGACCATTGGTCAACAAGCAGAGGCACCTCTGCCCTCTAGCAGGGAATATACCCCACCTGAAGACCACCACCTGTAGAGAGGCAGCTACCTAGGGGAACACCGAAGTATCAACTTCCTCTAAGACTTCAGGCTACTGAAGGATAAGAGGGGATACACTAGCAATCTTCAGGGACATTATAAGTCAATAGAGGAAATCTGCAACATCTCTGCAGTCCACTGATACCTGAACAATATGAGAAAACAAGGGAAGAAAATGCCTCAAACAAATCTGGATGTTATATCAATAAAATCCAATGACAGCATGGCAGAAGAAATGTCAGAAAGGGAGTTCAGAATGTACATAATCAACATGATAAGGGAAGCAAACGATGAAATGAAAGAGCAAATGCAGGCATTGAATGAACGCACCAATAGACAGTTAAAAGAGCAAATACAGGAAGCAAAACACCATTTCAATAAAGAGTTAGAGATATTGAAAAAAAACCAAACAGAAATCCTTGAAATGAAGGAAACAATAAACCAAATTAAGAACTCCATAGAAAGCACAACCAATAGGATAGAACACCTGGAAGACAGAACCTCAGATATTGAAGACAAAATATTTAACCTCGAAAACAAAGTTGAACAAACAGAGAAGATGGTAAGAAATCATGAACAGAATCTCCAAGAACTATGGGATATCATGAAAAGGCCAAATTTGAGAATTATTGGGATTGAGGAAGGCTTAGAGAAACAAACCAAAGGAATGAACAACCTATTCAATGAGATAATTTCAGAAATTTTCCCAAATCTGAAGAACGAAATGGAAAATCAAGTTCAAGAGGCTTACAGGACTCCAAATACACAAAATTACAACAGACCCACACCAAGGCACATTATAATGAAAATACCTAACATACAAAATAAAGACAGAATCTTAAAGGCTGTGAGAGAAAAGAACCAAATTACATTCAGGGGGAAGCCAATACGGATATCAGCAGATTTTTCAATCCAGACCCTAAAAGCTAGAAGGGCCTGGAACAACATATACCAAGCCCTAAAAGAAAATGGATGCCAACCAAGAATCTTATACCCAGCAAAACTTACCTTCAGATTTGACGACGAAATAAAATTCTTCCATGATAAACAAAAGCTAAAAGAATATACAAAAAGAAAGCCAGCATTACAGAACATTCTCAGCAAAATATTCCATGAAGAAGATATGAAAAACAAAGAAGCAAATCATCAAAGGGAGGAGATATCCTAAAGGAACTCTCAAATAAAGAGGAACCAAGTTGTGTCAAAAATAAGCAAATAAATGAATAAAATGAGTCAAACGACCGGGAATACAAATCATATCTCAATAATAACCCTGAATATTAATGGCCTGAATTCATCAATCAAAAGACATAGACTGGCAGATTGGATAAAAAAGAAAGATCCAACAATATGCTGCCTGCAAGAGACTCATCTCTTAGAAAGAGATACCCGTAGACTAAAGGTGAAAGGATGGGAAAAAACTTACCATGCACATGGACCCAGCAAAAAAGCTGGGGTATCCATCCTCATCTCAGATAAAGTGGACTTCAGGCCAAAGTTAATCAGAAGGGATAAAGAAGGACATTTCATAATGCTTAAGGGAACCATAAATCAGCAAGACATAACAATCATAAATATCTATGCCCCAAACAGTGGCTCACCCATGTATGTCAAACAAATCCTTCTCAATTTCAGAAACCAAATAGACCACAATACAATAATACTAGGTGATTTTAACACACCTCTCTCACCACTGGACAGATCTTCCAAACAAAAATTGAACAAAGAAAACATAGATCTCAATAACAAAATCAATAATTTAGACTTAACAGTCATTTATAGAATATACCATCCAACGAAGAGTGAATACACTTTCTTCTCAGCAGCACATGGATCCTTCTCTAAAATAGACCATATATTATGCCACAAAGCTAATGTTAGCAAATACAAGAAGATAGAGACACTTCCTTGTATTTTATCAGACCATAATGGATTGAAACTAGAAATAAATGAAAGAGCAAAAAACAGAAATTACTCCAACACCTGGAGATTAAACAATATGCTATTATATGAGGAATGGATAACAGAAGATATTAGGAAGGAAATTAAAAAAATTCTTAGAGGTAAACGAGAACAAAGAAACATCGTATCAAAATCTCTGGGACACTATGAAAGCGGTACTTAGAGGAAGATTTATTTCATGGAGCGCATTTAATAAAAGAAGTAAAACTCAAAAAATAAATGACCTAACACTACAGCTCAAAGCCCTAGAAAAAGAAGAACAGACCAACACCAAAAGTAGTAGAAGACAGGAAATAGTTAAACTCAGAGCTGAAATCAACGAAATTGAAACGAAAGAAACAATACAAAAAATTGACAAAATAAATAGTTGGTTCTTCGAAAAAATAAACAAAATTGATAAACCTTTAGCCACACTAACAAAGAGAAGACGAGAGAAAACCCAAATCACCAAAATTTGGAATGAACAAGGAAATATCACAACAGACTCGACTGAAATACAAAACATAATTAGAAGCTATTTTGAAAATCTATATTCCAACAAAATAGAAAATTTCAAAGATATCAACAAGTTTCTAGAGACCTATGAATTGCCTAAACTAAACGAGGAGGACATACACAATTTAAATAGACCAATTTCAAGTAATAAAATAGAAGAAGTCATCAAAAGCCTACCAACAAAGAAAAGTCCAGGACCTGATGGTTTCTCAGCCGAGTTCTACAAAACCTTTAAAGAAGAGCTCATTCCAATACTTCTCAAAGTATTTCATGAAATAGAAGAGGAGGGAACCCTCCCAAACTCATTCTACGAAGCCAATATCACCCTGATACCTAAACCAGACAGAGACACATCGAGGAAAGAAAATTTCAGACCAATATCCTTAATGAACATCAACGCAAAAATTCTCAACAAAATTTTAGCAAATCGCATACAAAAATGTATTAAAAAGATAGTGCATCATGATCAAGTGGGTTTCATCCCAGGGATGCAAGGTTGGTTCAACATCAGGAAATCAATAAATGTAATTCACCATATCAACAGACTTAAAGTCAAGAATCACATGATTATTTCAATAGATGCAGAAAAAGCATTTGATAAAATACAGCACCCCTTCATGCTCAAAACACTAGAAAAAATAGGGATAGTGGGAACGTTCCTTAACATTGTAAAGGCCATCTATGCTAAGCCCATGGCTAATATTATTCTTAATGGTGAAAAACTGAAAACATTCCCCCTAAAATCTGGAACAAAGCAGGGATGCCCTCTCTCACCACTCCTATTCAATATCGTCCTTGAACTCTAGCCAGAGCAATTAGACAGACCAAAGAAATTAAAGGGATACGAATTGGAAAAGAAGAACTCAAACTATCCCTATTTGCTGATGATATGATTATATACTTAGAGGAACCAGAAAATTCCACCAGAAAACTCTTAGAACTCATAAGTGAATTCAGTAAAGTAGCAGCATACAAGATCAATGTTCATAAATCCAATGCATTTTTATACATAAGTGATGAATCTTCAGAAAGAGAAGTTAGGAAAGCTACTCCATTCACAATAGCCTCGAAAAAAATAAAATACTTGGGAATCAATCTCACAAAAGAGGTGAAAGACCTCTACAATGAGAACTACAGAACACTAAAGAAAGAAATTAAGGAACACCTTAGAAGATGGAAAGATCTCCCATGTTCCTGGATAGGCAGAATTAATATTGTCAAAATGGCCATACTACCAAAAGTGCTATACAGATTCAATGCAATTCCAATTAAAATACCAACAATGTACCTTACAGAAGTAGAACAAGCAATCATGAAATTCATCTGGAAGAATAAGAAACCCAGAATTGCTAAAACAATCCTTCGCAGGAAAAATGAAGCAGGGGGTATTGCAATACCTGAACTTCAACTGTACTACAAAGCAATAGTAACAAAAACGGCATGGTATTGGTACCAAAATAGACAGGTAGATCAATGGTACAGAATAGAGGACACGGACACAAACCCAAACAAATATAATTTCCTCATACTAGACAAAGGGGCCAAAAATATGCAATGGAGAAAAGATAGCCTCTTCAATAAATGGTGCTGGGAAAATTGGAAATCCATATGCAACAAAATGAAAATAAACCCATATCTCTCACCGTGCACAAAACTAAACTCAAAATGGATTAAGGACCTTGGAATCAGACCAGAGACCTTGCATCTTATAGAAGAAAAAGTAGGTCCAGATCTTCAACATGTCAGCTTAGGACCAGACTTTCTCAACAGGACTCCCATAGCACAAGAAATAAAAGCAAGAATCAACAACTGGGATAGATTCAAGCTAAAAAGCTTTCTCTCAGCAAAGGAAACTATCAGCAATGTGAAGAAAGAGCCTACAGAGTGGGAGAAAATCTTTTCAATCATACTTCAGATAGAGCACTAATCTCCAGAATCTATAAAGAACTCAAAAAACTCAACACCAAGACTACAAATAATCCAATCGACAAATGGTCTAAAGAAATGAACAGACACTTCACAGAAGAAGACCTACAAACAATCAACAAACATATGGAAAAATGTTCAACATCTCTAGTAATAAAAGAAATGCAAACCAAAACCACCCTAAGATTCCATCTCACCCCAATCAGAATGGCGATTATCAAGAATACAAGCAACAACAGGTGTTGGCGAGGATGTGGGGAAAAAGGTACACTCATACATTGCTGGTGGGGTTGCAAATTAGTGCAACCACTCTGGAAGGCAGTATGGAGATTCCTTAAAAAACTTGGAATGGAACTACCATTTGACCCAGCTATCCCACTCCTTGGCCTATACCCAAAGGACTTAAAATCAGCATACTACAGAGATACAGCCACATCAATGTTCATTGCTGCTCAATTCACCATAGCCAGATTGTGGAACCAACCTAGATGCCCTTCAGTTGATGAATGGATAAAGAAACTGTGGCATATATATACAATGGAATATTACTCAGCCATAAAGAATGATAAAATTATGGCATTTGCAGGCAAATGGACGAAATTGGAGAATATCATGCTAAGTGAGATAAGCCAATCTCAAAAAACCAAAGGAAGAATGATCTCGCTGATAAGTGGATGATGATACATAATGGGGCGTGGGAGGGGTTAGTTTTAGGGTTAGAGTGAGGGTTAGGGAGGGGGGCAAGAATGGGGGAAGGAAGGACTGTATAGAGGGAAAAGAGGGATGGGAGGGGTGGGGGGAAGGGGAAAAAATAACAGAATGAATCAACCAACATCACCCTATGTAAACATATGATTACACAAATGGTATACCTTTACTCTATGTACAAACAGAGAAAGAACATGTATCCCATTTGTTCACAATAAAAAAAAAAGAAATATTAAATTCAAGATCGTTTAACTAAAAAAAAAAAGAATATAAAGAGAGAGCCTACAGAGTGGGAGAAAATATTTTGCACATGCACTTCAGATAGAGTACTTATCTCCAAATTTTATAAAGAACTTACAAAACTTTACAACAAAAACACAAAGAACCCTATCAATAAATGGGCCAAGAATCTTGACAGACACTTTACAGAAGACACACAGGCAATGAATAAATATATAAAAAAGTGTTCAACATCTCTAGTAATTAGAGAAATGCAAATTAAAACAACTCTAAGATTTCCTCTTACTCCAATTAGAGTGTTTTTTTTCAAGAACACAAACAATAATAGATGTTGGCATGGATGTGGGGGAAAAGGCACATTTTTACATTGCTGGTGGAGTTGCAAATTGGTGCTGCCATTCTGGAAAGCAGTATGGAGAATCGTAAGAAAACTTGGAATGGACCCACATTTTGATCCAGTTATCCCACTCCTCAGTTTATACCATAAGGACCTAAAATCAGCAAACTACAGTAACACAGTCACATCAATGTTCATAGCAGCTCAGTTTACAATAGCTACATTGTGGAACCAACATAGAAGCCCTTCAACCGATAAATGGATACAAAAACTCAGGTATATATACACAATGGAACACTATTAAGCCATAAAGAAGAATAATATTATGGCATTTGGAAATAAATGGATGGAATTGGAGAATATCATGCCAAGTGAAATAAGCCAATCCCAAAAAAAAAACAAAGGCCTATTGTTTTCAGAAGAAAATGAGGGAGGGGGTAGGAAAAATGGTGGAAACTGAGAAGCATCATGTACATGTATGATTACACGAAGGGTACGAATCTGTATTGTGTACAACCATAGAAACAAAATTATATACCCCATTTGTGTATAATGAATCAAAATGCAGTATGTAAAAAATTAAAAGCCAAATAAAAATAATAAAAGCAAAACTTATCAAAATTGGAGAGGTGCCATGAAAGCAAGGATGTGGAGCATTTAGAGCAATAAATGCATCAATTTTAAAAGATCTAAAATAATAATCTAATCTTCTACCTTGAGAAACTAGAGAAAGAAGAGCAAAATAAATCTATACCAAGTATATAGAACTAAAAGGTGAGAAACCAATGAAATGGGGCTGGGACTATAGCTCAGTAGTGGACTACTTGCCCAGCATGTGTGAAGTAGTGGATTCGATCCTTAGCACCATATAAAATAATAAAACAAAACAAAATAAAGGCATTCTGTTCATCTACAAGTATAAAATATAAAAATTTTAAAAAGACAAATCAACGAAATAGGAAATCAACAGATGAAAAAAAAATCAAAACCCAAAACTTCTTTGTCAAGAACAATAAAAGTTGAAAAACCTGTCACTCTGCTAACCATGAAGAGAGGAGTCACAAATTACATCACAAATGAAACAGTACTCAAAACAGGATCTCACGAACATTAACAGTAAAAATAAGAGTATCATGCACAGCACTGTGCTTACAAATTTGATATAGATTGATTCTTTAAATGATACAATCTACCAAAATGCATACAAGGAGAAATAACCTCAATAGATCTGTACATGTATGCTAAAGACAGTGAATTAACAGTATCTTCCAAAAAGAAAACATCAGATTCAGATGGTTTCACTAGTGAGTTCTATTAAATATGCAATCAAGAAATACCAATTTCTGGGGCTGGGGAGATAGCTCAGCCAGTAGAGTGCTTGCCTTCCAAACACAAAGTCATGGGTTCGATCCCCAGCACCGCAAAAAAAAAAAAAAGAAAAAAAAAAAGAAATACCAATTTCTACAATGTCTATCAAGAAACAGAATTAGGGCTGGGGATATAGCTCACTTGGTAGAGTGCCTGCCTCGCAAGCAAACACAAGGCCCTGGGATCAATTCCCAGCACCATTTAAAAAAAAAAAAAAAAGAAACAGAAGCAGAGGGAATGCTTCCTAACTGATCATTTGAGGAAAACATCACCTGAATACCCAAGTCAGATATTAAAACAAAGGAAAACTAGATCAGTTTCTCTCAAGAAAACAACAACAACAAAAAATCCACAACAAAATCCTCAACCAAATCAGGGTAGGGGTGGGTAACTAGTGGTAAGGCATATGTTAAAAAGGCTGTGAGTTCAAGAAACTATGCAACTCCTCAGATGAAACATAGTCAACACTACAGCTTATAGGCACAGGCAATGACTTTCTCAATAGGACCCCAAAAACTCAGGAAATAATACCAAGAATTAATAAATAGGACATGAAATTAAAAGGCTTCTGCCCAGCAAAGAAAACAATTAGGAATGTGAAAAGAGAACCTAAAGAATGGATGAAACTATTTGCTGGCTACTCTTCTGATAATTAATATCTAGAATATTTAAAGATTTTACACTAAAAAAAAAAAAAACTCTTACACCAAAACTTTGCACCCCAAAACAAAATAATCTTTTAATAAATGGGAAAATAAATTAAAGACACCTCTCAAAAAAAGAAAAACAAATGGCCAACAAATATAAGAAATAAGGTTCAACATCATTAGCAGTTTTATAAATGCAAATCAAAACTACACTGAGATTTCATTCACAACAGTCAGAATAGCAGTCATCAAGAACAAAATAATAATAAATGCTGGAAAGGACGTAGAGAAAAAGGAACATTTTTACAGTGTTGGTGGGACTGAACATTTGTACAACCACTGTGGAAATCAGTATAAATTTTCCTTAGAAGACTAGGCATGGAACCACCACATGACCTAGCTATACCACACCTCAGTATTTATTCAAAAAAATGGAACTGGAGACCCTTATATTAACTAAAATGAGGCAAACTCAGAAGGATAAGGATCATGAGACTCTCTCACATGCAGAAGCTAGATAAGAAAGAAAGAAAGAAAGAAAGAAAGAAAGAAAGAAAGTGTGGAGGTTGGGAAATCTCAAAATCAAAGAAAAGTCAGTAGAGAAAAGATATCAAGGAGTGGGAGGTTGGGGGTGGGGTTTGATGGAGAGTGATATTGGCCAAATTTCATTAATATATTATATGCATCTATGAATATATAACAACAAATCCCATCATTTA
Source organism: Sciurus carolinensis (assembly GCF_902686445.1). Classification (NCBI taxonomy): domain Eukaryota; kingdom Metazoa; phylum Chordata; class Mammalia; order Rodentia; family Sciuridae; genus Sciurus; species Sciurus carolinensis. Next base: position 168,918 of record NW_025920338.1, read on the forward strand.
CAAATTATAATTCACCAATTTTTAAAAATATGGGAGAAAAAAATTAATAAATAAAATGAAGTATATACCACAACCAAGTAAGATTTACTCCAAGATTGGAAGACTGGGTTGAAAATGTGAAAACTGATTACAGCAATGTACTTATAGAACAGATGAAAGAAGAATTCTAAGTTCATGTTAAGAGTTGCAGAAAAATCATTTGCCAATATCCAACACCATAATAAAAACTATCCATAAGCTATGAATAAGGAACTTAATAAATTTGATAAAGAATATCTACCAAAAAAATTGCAGTTATCATATTTAACAGTGAGAAACTAGCTTTCTTATTAAGAACAATAGCAAAGTATGAATGTTCCCTCATATCAAAAGATATATTAGAAATTCACAAGACACATTGAAATAAAAGATATAAAGATATAAAGATTGGCTGGGTTTGATCCCCAGAACAAAATATATATATGTAGATTGGAAAGGAAAAAGTAAACTGTCAATGTTTACTGATGTTATGATCATAAATATAAAAATAGAAAACACAAATACAAAATCTCCAGGAACTGCTAAGCAATAACAAGATAATAGGTTAAAAACTGAATACACAACAGTTAATTGGCAACTGGGTATGGTGCTACACACCTGTAATCCCCAAATGACTCAGGAAGCTGAGGTAGGATTGCCTGGGTGATTTAGCAGGACTCTGTCTCAAAATAAAAGTTTAAAAAGTGACAGTGATATACTTCTGTGATAGAGCCCTTGCCTAGCCCACACAAAGCTCTTTTTTTCAATCCCTAGTACCACAACAATAGTACAAAAATAAAATTTAAAAGAATTCTGAAGAATATTGAAATATTTTTTTGAAAAATGAAAACTAATGAAAAAAATAAATGGGATGCATGCAACTAAAAAGAAAATGATAGAAGTCTAAACATGACAATTACATTAAATAAAATGTAAATTGTTTAAACACCAATAAAAAATTATCTAATTAGATTTTTAAAGAAACTGCCAAAATTCAGTCCAAAGACAATCATTATGATATAGGTGGTTTAAAAAAAAAAGACTATACCACACAAATACATATACTTTAACACAAAAATATGATCAAGTTAATCTTTTTTACCAGATAGATCAGATTCAAGAAAAATAACAAGGGCTAAAGAAGGATGATTAAGACAAAGGGGTCAATTTGTCACTTTTGAAATGATAGAGAGAGGGCTATTATAAATGCATCCCTTCATAAAAACAAGAAAAACATTAACAAAGATAAACAATATCAACTTCTTAACCAACCCTAGAAATTAACAAAAGAGGGGCTGGTGTAGCTCAGTGGTAGAGCACCTGCCTAGCACATGTGAGGCAATGGCTTCAATTCTCAGCACAGCATATAAATAAATAAATGTCCACTGATAACTGTAAGATATTAAAAAACACAGGCCAACAACATTGTGATCAGTGGCAGTTAGGGATGGGGATCAGGGATGTAAGAGAGGATTTTTCATGATAGTAAAAGCAGGCTGTAGGACACTATAATGGTGTACACATCATTCATTATTTGTCCAAACTCATAGAAAGTACATGACGGGGGGAAACCTAATGTAAATGATAAACTTTGGTTGGTGATGCATGAATACAGATTTTATAATTTTAACAAATATGCCCCCATGGTACAGGGTGTTAATGAGGAAGAACATGCCTATGTTGAGGGCAGGAGATACATGGATATCTCTGGTACCTTCCTATAAATCTAAATCTGCTCCAGAAAGTAAAGTCTACTTTAAATAAAATTCACTGGAAGGTGTCGGGGTTCCCGGGACCCCCAGCCTTGAGCACGGTCAAGATGGCGCCTGGCGCTGAGCCAAAAGCGGCCAGCTATACAGTAAACAACCAGCGAATTCCAATGATTGGCTAGTTAACGATGTGATTAGAGCATGCCTCCCTCGTGTACCTATTCTATGCCTGCAGCTGTCCGCGCGTTTACCTCGTGTGCTCTCCCCTGATTGGTTGAAGTGTATATAACCTTGGTGGGTGGGGGAGTAAGCGGCTGCTGAAGCTGAAGCTGGGAGTAAGAAGAAGCTGAGAGAAGAAGAAGCTGAGAGTAGGAGAAGAAGCGAGGAAGAAGAGTGCGAGCGAGGACGTGAGCCGAACGGGAGAAGCGGAGCGGCCGAAGCAGGTGTGAGCCGAGCGGGAGGAGCGGAGCGACCGGAGCAGGCGAGAGTTAAGCAGAGGGAAAGAGAGCGAGAGAAAGAAAAGAGAGAAAGGGATTAGAAAAGAGGGAAAGAAAGGAAGACTGTGCACAATAAACCTCCAAAGCTTCAGACGTTTGTCGTGTCTCTCTCTGTGGCCAGAGGGAACGTGATAGGAAGGGTCAACAGCAGATTTGACTGGCAAAAGAAATCAATAAGCTACACAAAATTGAATTGAGATTATCTAGTCTGAGAACTCTAAAGAAAAAACAAGTGAAGAAAATTCAACAAGGTTTCAAAGACGTACATGATAATCATCAAGCATACCAACGTATGCATAATGGGAAACCCAGAAGAGGAGAAAAGGATAGACCATTTGAGTAATGTTTGAAAACATCCAAAAAGTCTTTATGAACTCCAGTATGGATACCATAAAAAACATACACACTTAAATTCATCACAGATAAACTATCAAAGGTTAAATATTAAGAGAACTTTCTTGAAAGCAGAAAGCTCATTCCATACAAGGGATACTCAGTAAGATTAATAGAAGGGCTAGGCCTGTAGCTCAGTGGTAGAGTGCTTGCCTAGCATGTGTGAGGCACTGGGTTTGATTCTCAGAACCACATATAAATAAATAAAATAAATATCCATCAACAACTTAAACAAATTTTTGAAAGAATTAATGGCAAAGCCCTTACAGAAATCAGAGTCAGATAACTGGGATAGGGTTGAAGTTGTGGCTCAGTGGTACAATGCTTGCCTAGTATATGTCAGGCACTGGATTCAATCCTCAGCACCACATAAAAAAGTAAATAAAGTTATGTCTACCTACAACTTAAAAAAGAAAAAGAAAAGAAAACAGTGGGATTACATATTCAAAGTGCTGAAAGAATGTAAACTATATGTTTTATATCCATCAAAACTACCATTTTAAAACAAAAGAGAAATTAAGGTATCACAGATAAACAGAAACTGAAAAAACTTGCTAGCAGACCTCCCCTAAAAGAAGTATTAAATGAGTCCAGTAGGCTGAATTGAGAGGACATACAATGCAGATGATAACTTGAATCCATACAGAGTTATCATGTATGTAATTAAAAACTATGAGCAAAAAAAAAAAACATGATAACTCATTTCCCTGGCATTTTAAAAGACCTAATTGGTAAAGATGCATTTTATTAGCAGTAATAGCAATCCAAACTTTGCTGTTTTAGCTAGCTAAAAAACAGAAAATAGGACTGGGGATGTAGCTCAGTTGGTAGCATGCTTTTCTTGCAAGAATAAGGTCCTAGGTTTCATCCCCAGCACTGCAAAAAGAAAATAAAAATAAAAATAAAAATATTAAAAAAACAAAAATTACCAAATTTACTGAATTTAGTTAGAGCAATGCTTATAGAAAAATATAAAGGTGCATACATTAAGAAACAAAGATCATAGGCCAATAATCTTTACAACTTAAGAGGCTGAAAAAAGAGCAAACAAAATCCAAAGTAAGCAGGAGAAAGGAAATAAAATAGAAAAGAGAAAAAGAGATAATTTTGGAAAATCAACAAAGTTAAATCAAGAGATCAACAAAGTATGAGGGCTGTGGTTGTAAATTAGTGGTGGAATGCGTGCCTAGCATGTGTGAGGCACTGGATCAGATTTCTATTACCATATATAAATAAATTAAAGGTCCGTTGACAACTAAAAAATACTAAAAAAAAAAAGAAGTATGAGAAGTGAAATCTGATGAAAGGCAGGCAGTCACAATGATGCTTGATAACATTCTTGGTAAGTGACAGAATAAGCAGACAAAAAAAAATCATCAAAGATATGTAAGACCCAAATAACATAGTATCAACTAATTTGACCTAATTAACATTTATATAATACTCCACACACAAATACAGCAGACTACAAAATTCTTCTCAAGTGTACATGAAACAATCATGAAAACAGACCTCACTAAACTCAAACAACTAAAATTATTGAAAATATTTATGAACCATAAACTACCAATCAACAGCATTGATATGTGGAAAATTACCAAGTATTTTTAAATAATTCACAGGTCAAGAAGAATAGAAAGGACAATAAGAAACCCTTAATTGAGTGAAAAGTGAAAAGATCACCATTGAAAATTGTGGGATGCAGCTAAACAATGTTTACAGGGAAATTCTTGCATTAAATACTTGTATAAAAATTAACATTATGGGCTTGGGTGGTAATTCTGTGGTAGAGTGCTTGCCTAGCACAGTAAAGTACTGGGCTTAATCCTCAGCAGCACATTAAAAAGTAAATAAAATAAAACAAAATAAAATAAAAATAAATAAAATAAAATTTAAAAAAATGTTTAAAGTCTTAATTTAAACTAGAAATAGTTGGGCACTGTGGCACATGCCTGTAATCCTGGTGGCTGGGGAGGCTAAGGAAAGAGGATCACAAGTTCAAAGCCAGCCTCAGCTTTAGTAACACCCTGTCTATAAACAAAATATGAAAAAGGTCTGGGGATGTAAGTCAGTGGTTAACTGCCTCTAGGTACCATCCTTCGTAACAAATAAATTAATTTAATTCAAATTGAAAAAACAAAGGGATGGGATATGCCTCAGTGATTAAGGGTCCTGGGTTCAAACCCTGGTACAAAAATAAATGCAAAATAAGCCCAAGGCAAGAAGTAAATAATAAAGAACATACATCAATGAAATTTGGCACAGAAATCAGACTAAACATCAAAAAAGTCAAAATCTATTTCTAGTGGTGGAAATTTCAAGAACTGGTGACTTATGAAATGGCAGTTCCTAGCTAGAGTACTAACAATCTAATACATGTTATTTGTTGTTCAAGAATATTGATCTTTTTCTTAAACAACATCTTATGAACTTCTTGAACTACATGTTATGAAGTGCTTAATATGAAGTTGAAACTTTTCTGGGACTTTCAGTGAATTACTTAATTTAAATAAAATTTTAATTCTTTGTTTTAAAAATATATATGTGTGTGTACACACATGTGCATACATACATAGTAATTTTGAAACATATTCAGTTTCATATGCTTTAAATATCTTGGAATGTTTTGTTTTGACCAATTATTTTTAACATTCTTGTTCATATATATTTATATTATCTTTTTGACAGTCAGGATGAAATAGCATGTGGCTAAATAGACTAGTAAGAGTAAAGTAAATTGCCTTACCACTTACACAGGTGAGATCTCTTCATCATAGTACCCTGTCAAAAAGCCTATGCTTTCTTTAATAGTATACTTGTATAGAATGCAAAACACCAAGAGAGAATCCTAACATATATTATGGGACTTTTGATGATTTTGATGTGTCTATGTAGGGGCATTAGTTATAAAGACTGCACCACTATGGTGAAGGATGTTAATTATGGGAAAGGCTATGCACTTTGTTATGTAGGAGATAGACAAGAAATCTCTGTAACTTACTGTCCATTTTTTCTTAAACCTAAAACTGCTCTAAAAACTGAAATCTTTAGAAGCAGTGAGCTTGAACACTGTCTGATATTGATACTGTAATCTGAAACACTCCAGTCATGATGAAAATATATTTTTACAGTAATGCTCTTATTGGCAAAAAATGTATGAAGTATATTAAAGTTATCAATTTTCCTTACAAACAATTGTGAACCACATACATTTATCTTCCAGTTTTTAATCCACAAAATGAAATTTGAAATTGTATTTAATATACAATATTTCAATTTCCTTAGTCACAAATATAACTATGTGTATTCTTGATTTATTTCATTTCCAAATAACTGCATTTTTATACACTTTGAACTCTGGTGCTATTATATCTAGGTTTAATCTATACTTCTATTTTTTTTCCTAATTTCTGATTTCAGAAAATGTGAAATGCTCTATTCACTATTTAATCTTCTGAATTTCAGCTGTGGTAAATCTTAAGGTTGTTTTTACCTCTTCAAATTGTTCAATAATTATTCTCTGTGACATGTCTGACTCTTAATCTTGATGTCTTATGCCAAATATACCTCATGCTTTTAACTTGGAAGTGGTGGAGTTGGTAAATTCAATAGAATACATTGTAAATTTTGACTCCTGCCTTTCCTCCTTCCTCTCTTTCTTCTTGGAACACAGCCATAATATCTAAAATTACAGGAATCATATTTGCAAGAATGGGAGGAATCCTGCATTCAAAGGAAGGTATAATGGGAATTAAAAGGAGTTAAGTTCACAGAGGGCATAACAAACCAAGATACCCTGTCTGAATAGTTTTGAATAAATAATATGCTTCTTTTATAATAGAAATACCTTCTTGATGAAAGAAAGTCATTGGCTCATACAGTCTCAATTCTGATAGAAAAATTGTAGATATTTATTGATTTATTTTAGTAGTCAAAAAATGAGATACACTGAGGGCAGATACAGTGCAGCACACACAAAATCATAGATACTTAGGAGTCTGAGACAGGAGAATCACAAGCATGAGGCCAGTCTCAAGCATTTTAACAAGGCTCTATTTTAAATTAAAAAGTAATAAAAAGAGATGAGGTTGAACCTCCTGGTAGAGTGCCCCTGGGTTCAATCCCTAGCACCTTAAAAACAACAAAAAACAGAACCAAAAGATACCCCCAAAAACTTAAGATGAGGAATCATGTACATAAAATTAAGTTCAAAATTTCTGGTAGAGTGCCCCTAGAGAATGTAAATAATAAATATTGGAAAGAATGTGAGGAAAAAGAAACACTTGTTCATTGTTGGTGGGACTTCAAATTAGTACGTCCACTCTGGAAATCATTATGGGGATTCCTCAAAAACTAGCAATGTAACCAGCATATTACCCAGCTATCCCACTTCTTGATATATATCCAAAAGACCTAAAATCAGCACAGTAAAGTGACACAGACACATCAATATTTATTGCAGCACAATTAATTCATAATAACCAAACTGAGGTACTAGAATCTATGTCATCAAGAGATGAATGAACAATGAATATGTGCTATATATACACAGTGGAGTTTTATTCAGGCTTAAAAAAGAATAAAATTATGGCACTTTCTGAAAAATGAATGGAACATCATGTCACATAAAATATGCCAGATCCAGGAAGTCAAGTGTCTAATGTTTTCTCTCATACGTGGAAAATAGACCTAAATAATAGGTGGGTGAGAGATAAAAAGAAAGAACTAAAAGTTGGGGAGTGAGGAGAACCCCATGAAAGTAGAACTCAGTGAAGTAGAAGGAGGAGATCAAGAGGAAGGGAGGAAAGACAAGAAAAGGGAAGAATGGGGAAATGAATCTGATCATATTTTCCTATGAAATTATGAAAAAATTACAATTTTATCTTTATATAAATACATAGTGTACTAATTTATAACAAAACCACTTATAAATGGAAGAAAGAGCACTTGAGTAGAGGAAAGGGAACAAGGGTAGGGAGGAGGGGAAGAAACAGAAAAGTATTTAAGACCACATAAAAATAAAAAAGGCATATTGTGTATGCATCTACAACTACAAAAGAGTAAAAAAAAAAAAGGAAGAAGAAAAAAAAGTAGGCTGAACAAGAGCCAAGTGTGAAGGTGAACCAGGTCTGGGCATCTGAAAATGGACCTGCTTTTTTTCACTGTGGATTTTTTTCTGAATCTAATTACAGCTTGATCCTTTCCAGCCAGAGTGGCAAAAATTGTTTTAAGATAAACTCCATCAAAATTAAAATCTCATTAATCATTTTCTAAATTATTTGTAATAATATAAAATGGAGGTTGAAATCATTTCTGTTTTGAAAAACTGTTTAAAATATTAAAACTGTGTCTGTTATTAATGGCATGTTAATGGTATGTTAAAATGGCAAAGGGACTTTTGGGTTCCTAGTGTTCCACTTTCACACCTCCCTTTTGGAATTCCAACTATCCTTATTCTGATGTGTTTTCTACCTTTAAATACATTTAGCATTTTTAACCTTTTCATTATGGAATAAGGATATCATATGACTGTGATTTCAGATTAGATTTATTCAATAGACTCAATAAATGAAACTGGATTACAGAGAAAATTTAACTTTTACTGTATTTAGCAATCAATCCAGAAACTTACTTTGAATATTTCAGAATCATATCCTGAGTTTTCCTCTTTTGGGCAACTTCAATCTTCACATCAGCTTTGAGTTTGGGTAGATAATGAATCTTATTTGTAATAATGAGAATAATCAACAACACTCTAACAAAGTGATCATTTCAAATATGGTTCTATGATGAAGATGTTCTCAATAACATTGATAGCCAAATATTGAATTTCCTGGTCAATTACCAGGTTAAACTTTGTGTCTTCAAACCCACATTGCTTATAAAGACTGATTCTAGTTTATTATTATCATAAAAAATCATTATCAATGGTTTTATTAACAGAATGATTTTGGCATATTTTGTTTTGCTTTCATCTTCTGCCATTTCCTCTATAGCATCAGATAAGAGCCTTACCTAATTCAGTAAACTGAATTCTTCCACATATTTAATTCTGAAATCTAACCAAAAACTCAGTTTTTATTTTCTGGTTATTTCCTAAACCCAAAAAATGAATGTCTTTGTGAACATTGTCATTCACCATAGATTTGCCCATGTCAAGTCCTGAAAAAAAAAAGCAGGGGAAGGCCATGAAGAGAGGACTCTGTGCACAAGTCGCCTTGTAACAGGAACCAGCAGACAACTTACCACTTATATAAAAACACGGGACTGACATGCCATGTTGCAAGCCCAATTCTATCAAGCAGTTAGCTCTTACTCAGAGATTTAATTGTTTTAGTTTTAATAATTAATGCCTACAAACTGCAGGCATTTAACAATCAGAGCTCACTATCACACAACTCTAAAAATGCCAAAGATTTTTTTTTACAAAACACTTTAACTAGCTTTTCATTTTTCCAATGGAACCTCAAATATTCCTAGGTTCCTTGGACATACCAGAGGCCACCTTGGCCTGGAACGAGTTGCAGGATGAAATCATATTCTTTGTTATTTCCCAAATTAAACCTTGCATGGAGATCCATTTCTATCCTTCACCCCTTGGACATCTTTAAATATTGCATTCTAAAATTATTAAGTGTGCTCTTCTATTTGGCTGTTCTGGAAAACCACTTCATCAATACCTAGTGGGCCATAATTGGTAGTAAAACTTAGAATATAATGAAAACCACCATGGTTAATGGGAACTGCTAACAATTTTTATTAACTATATTTGAAATATATACATTATGTAGAGACTAAGCAGTTCTTCAGTAGAACATATTTGTATGGATGTTTCTTATGGTGATTGTTTGTGCCACTTGTTGCTCAAATCTATATTTCAATATTTATTGGATGGTAATGCTTTTGTCTTTGTAGTTTGGATACAATTTTTTTTAAGTAAACAGCAATAAACTCAGAACAAGTACATTCTTGTTGGAAAAAATGAGTTCTGAAATTCTATTGTTTATAAAATTTATATTGAAAATATAATCCAGGGCTGTAGTTGTAACTCAGAGGTAGAGCACTTGCCTAGATTGGGAGAGGCACTGAGTTCAATCCTCAGCACCACATAAAAATAAGTGAATAAAACAAAGTAATTTGGTCCACTTACAACTAAAAAATTAAAAAATTAAAATATAATCCCACAAAATGTTGATGTACTTTTGCCATCCATGCTGGTGAAACAATTGAACACAAGAAATCTAAGAGTTCAAGTTAGTTAAACAATCAGTGTAAAACTTAACCACAAGAGACATGTGCATTCAAATACATGGTTTTGCAAGTATAATTATAATAATATGTTGAAAGATTATGTTTTGAACTCAATACTATATAGATTTTCAACATGTATTATGCTCTATTTTCATATTTGCTTCTTTATGTACTATCAAATGTGAACAAATAAACAGTATATGTACAATAAATAAATAAGTGAAAAGAAGTTCAGTAGAGTAGAGGAAAGAGATTAGAGGGAGAGAGAGGGAGGGAAGTCTTGGGGGCACTATGCACCAAAGAGAAGTAAATTAAATTCCATGCATGTTTGATTCTGTCCAAATGAACCCAACTACTATGTATAACTGTAACACTCTAAGTAAAAAAAGAAAAAGCAATATATGGCTGTGTTATCAGAACTCCACAAACAATAAAACAATTCCAGTTTATAACAATGTCATCAGATACTCCAAATAAAGTCAATTAATTCCTGAAAAAGTTGAGTTTTAATTCAATTTATGAAACCAAAAGTCACTAGAACTTAATTTTGTCAAAACATAATCATCAGACATCACTCTGAATGTTGTTAATATTAGTTATAATATTGTATCATCTGAAATAGAAACTGCAACTATCAATATTTACACACATGCATATATACGCACAGAGACACACCTGACCTAGGCCAAATGCAACAGAATTACAAAGTTTTAGTTCTGTAGCTCTTGAAAGAGAACATAACCACAAATTCTGCATTATATTATGCACTTTTTCTCTTTGAAGTCATTATCAGTAGTATCCTAGGAATGTCTGCACTTAGAAGAACTCTTTTAGAAATCAACCTAAAGATCTCAGTGTGGCATTTAACATTTTGAAAATAACATTTTATATTTTAGTTAAAATTTATTCAAAGTCAAACTTTAGTCCAAATGTTCAGTTAATCAGCTAAAATACAACCCTATGAAGCTTTTAACACATTGTGGATAATTTAAAACAAAGCTTGAAATATGAAATAAAACTAATCAAATGATTTTTTTCTTGCATAAATATTTATGAAAAAAAGACACTGGAGGGTACAGACAGAAAGACAGAACCTGTAAAAATTTAGGCTTTGATATGTTCTCATTTGAAGAGGAAAAAAATTAAGAATTGATGAATCAATGCTATATTTTCAGCAGTATTTTGTGAACTATCCACCAATTAAAAATATTCTGGTCTGATATTGAGGGTCAATTGAAAGAGTCAAGCATTTCAAGCAATTAAGCAAATTACTCAAATGCAATGAAGCTCATGATCATATTTATGAAAATTGAAAATTAAATATTAAAAGTAATTAACATTAGAAATATGCATCCTGTAATTTGGAACATACATATATATATATGTAGCAAAATATTATGAATTGCTTATTTAAAAATTTTAGCTAATTTATATAAAGAAGTTATTTTAAATTTTTTTCTGTAATATGCTAATCAATAAAACACAATCCAAAATTCTGTGTAGACTAAGTAGATGTCCAAGCATTGGCTCTTGCCCTCATGCTGCAGTGTACCACCTGTGCACCCTGGAAATCACCCAAACAGCACTGCATCAATTAAATAATAATTTATCTCTTTCCCCATATTTTATTTATTAAAGAATACAGTAATTGTCAAGTAGAACTTCTTGTCAGGAGGAACTGACCAGTGGACAAGTGTTATATTCCAGATGGAAGAAAAATCTTGGCCACCAGGAAACCATGACATTTTAATTAGCTGGAACATCATATCAGCAGTCAATCCTGAACATGGCATTTCATGTTGTTTGTAAACACCTAACTGGCAACCCCTGATTCAGTCTTTCGTGGGCCACCTCATTCACATGAATTCATTATTTTACTGTGGCAGTCACCCTTATTATTCAACAGACAACCAACTCTATCACAGTGAGCATGACTCCTCAAATTCACTCACAGGGCAACTTTCTGGGCTACTGAAACTAGAGAAAGAACAAGGGGATTCTGTTTGCTGTAGCACTAGCAAAAGTACAGAATTTTACCAAAAAAAACAAAACAAAATAAAACAAAACTCCAAACAAATAATGGTGCCTGACTAAGCAAGGTAGTAGAAAATTTTCTCCGATTTGAGGTCTTGTTGAAACTAAAGAATCCGATGGTGGAGGCTATACCATGCAAATCCACATTCAGTTACTTATTCACAGTAGCTTCCAAATAGTTCAACTTTAATTGAATCCAGGCTTAGCAGATTTCTTGACCACTGTTTGGAGGAGAGCAGTAGAAACCCTCATTGCATGAGCGGCCCACCCCAAATCTACAGAGCCTGACCATGGCTCTCCTATTGTTAAGCAGTCACATTGCGTACCCTGTGGACTCAGATTGGAGTAGAGGGGAAGGTAAAATTCTTTCTCTTTTTTGTATTTCCATTTGGGAAGTTCCTATTGACACTTTTCAAACTCACTGATTCTTTCCACAGCTGTATCCAGTCTTCTGATGATCCCATCAAAGGCCTTTTCATTTTTGTCAGTGTCTTTAATTCTATCATTTCCTTTTGTTTCCTCATTACCATGCCCATCCCTCCACTTGTATTGTCCATATCTTCTTTCATGTTGTCCCCATCACATCCCTTCACATCCCTTCACATATTAATTATTCCCAACCTGGTTGTTTTAGCATCTTTTTCATATTTGTATCTGGATCAGATACTTGCTTTGAATCTTTAGATGATTTTTCTTGATTTTTGCATGCCTATGATTTTTGGCTGAATGTTCAACATGATATATCAGGTAATAGGAACTGAGGCAAACAGGCTTTTATAAAAAAAATGCTGTTGTAGATGGACAGAATGTCTTCATTTTATTTGTTTATTTTTATGTGCTTTGAGGGATCAAACCCAGTGCCTCACTCATGCTAGGCAAGAACTGTGCCATGGAGCTATACCTCCAGCCACACAAACAGGCTTTTTAATGAGAGATTTTATGTTTTTCTGGCTGGGAGTCAGATTGAGTTTAATGTATCCTGGAGCTATAGGTGTCAGAAGCCTCAATTTCCTCTCATATCCTTGTTTGATTATTGTTGTTTCCCCCCCCCATTATCTTTGGGTTTCCCTGGAAAGTTCCTTTTGAAGAGTCTGTGTCTTTCAGTTCTCCCAGTTGCAATCCACTGCTATTAAAGTGGACCCTGTTGTTATGGAGGCAAGATGCTGAAAATGGGAAATGGTCTATAATCTAATGATTAAATCTGAAGGTTTTTTTTTTTTCTTTAGCAGGCCTGAATTCCTGTACCCTGACTGTCAAAACAGTTTTTCAGCTGGTTATTTTTCCCCTCCTCTTATGAGAGAAATGGATTTTATTTGCTATTTAATGGCCTTCAATCAGAGAAGATCTTGGAAGTGTTTCTTTGGAGAAGAACTTTGTTTTGAACACAGAATTCTCTGGGTATGTTTCAAAATGGTGACTTTTTTATTTCCTCCTACCTGAAACATGAGGGAATTTCCCTGAGTCTTCATGAAAAGAAGCTGGTGAGTCTCCTGGGGGTAAAACTCACAAAAGTGTGGGGTATCTAAAGGTTGGGTCCCAGAAGTGTTCAACTATTTAGGTAGTCCATATTCACCTTCACTGGTCAATTACATTTTAATTGGTTCTACTTGTTACTGGGTGCAGTTCTTCTGCTCTTCATAGACTGATACTTTGAATTCACCTAAGTGTCCAAATTTCAAAAGTCACTCTTTTGTTATGAATCTGTGATGGATCTAAGAAGTGTTGTTGCTTTTCTATTTGGTTAGATTTTTTTCTCATTGTGAACATGAGAGTGAAAACTTCCAATATCCTCTTCTTTTACCTTTATTTTATTTATTTTTTTAATGTGGTCCTGAGAATTGAATCTAGTGCCTCACGGTGCCAGGTGAGCACTATGCCACTGAGCCACAACCCAGACTCCAAGCTCCTGATTTTAACTCTTGTTTCCTTTTTCTTGCTTTCTCATGGTTATTTGACCCTTTGTTTTCCAATTTCATTTTGATTTATTCACAGTGCTTTTGAATATATCTTTAGAGATTATTATTTTTGTTCAAGGTACTTTATTACATATACCTAATATTTCAGTCTACTAGTATTAATATTTTTAGCAGAGCAAGTGAAATGTAGAAAACTTACTTCGTTTCATGTCCCTTTATATCTTCCTAATTTATGATATAATTCTCTCTGCATACACTGGGAATCACAACCAACACAGTTATATTATTTGCTTCAACTATCTAACATGATTTACAAATTTCAAGAGTCCCTTGTGTTCTTTCTCTGGCCTGATATTATAAGAATTTTTTTTCCTTTTCTTTCTGCTCAGAGAACTTCTATTAACCACTCTTAGCATGGTCTTCTGGTGACAAATTCTTCTTTTGATTTAAAAATATCTTAAGAACTGGACAATATCTATGGTCACAGGTACTTGGCAGGATGAGGCAAGAGGGTCATGTGAGCCCAGGAGTTTTTTTTTTGTTTGTTTGTTTGTTTGTTTTGTATTGTTTTTTGGTTTTTTGGTACCTGGGATTGAGCCCAGTAGCACTCAACCACTGAGCCATATTTCCAACTCCTTTTATGGTGTTTTTTTTTTTTTTTTTTTTTGAGACAGGGTCTCACTAATTGCCAAGACTGGTGAACTTGAGATCCTCCTTTCTCAGCCCCTGCAGCAGCTGGAATTAGAGGTGTGCACAATCATACACTCACAAGCCCAAGATTTCTAGGCCAACACAGGCAACACAGCATCTCTTAAAATAAAACACCCATCTCTGAAAAAAAGAAATAAAAACTGTCCTCAACACTGAAAAATAAATTTCTGGATTACTTCATCATTTCTGAAGGGTATTTTTCCTGGATTGACAGTTCTTTTACTTATATGCTTGAAGTCTTTTGCCACCATCTTCCCCAGTTTCTGATGGGAAATCTGCTGCTATGTGACTTGGGTCTTGCCTGTGGGTGAGGTCTTTTTTCTCTCTCACTGCTTTTGAGAGTTTTCTTTTCTTTTTAAATTTAACAGCTGTCACAAACTTGACTATGATGTGGATTTATTCTGGATTATTCTGTTTAGAGTTTAGTCATGTTTTTCAGTCTATGTCTTTTGCCAAATTTGGGATCTTTTCAGTCACTCCTCCTTGGAATTGAGAAGGATTTGTTTGATGTACGTGGATGAGCCAATGTTCGGGGCATAGATATTTATGATTGTTATGTCTTGCTTATTTATGGTTCCCTTAAGTAGCATGTAATGTCCTTCTTTATCCCTTCTGACTAGTTTTGGCTTGAAGTCCACATTATCTGAAATGAGAATGGAAACTCCAGCTTTTTTGCTGTGTCCATGTGCATGGTATTTTTTCCCCATCCTTTCACCTTTAGTCTATGGTATCTCTTTCTATGAGATGAGTCTCTTGCAGGCAGCATGTTGTTGGATTTTTCTTTTTAATCCAATCTCCCAGTCTATGTCTTTTGATTGATGAGTTCAGGCCATTAACAATTAGGGTTATTATTGTGATATGATTTGTATTCCCAGTCATTTGACTCATATTTGTTTTTTGACATGATTTGGTTTCTCCTTTATTTGGATATTCCTTTAGGCTAGTGCCTCCTGTTGCTGATTTGCATCATTGTTTTTCATCTCTTCCTCATGGAATATTTTGGTGAGTATGTTCTGTAATGCTGGCTTTCTTTTTGTAAATTCCTTTAGCTTTTGTTTATCATGGAAGGATCTTATTTTATCGTGAAATTTGAAGGTAAGTTTTGCTGGGTATAAGATTCTTGGTTGGCATCCACTGTCTTTCAGGGCTTGGTAAATGTTGTTCCAGGCCCTTCTGGCTTTTAGGGTCTGGATTGAAAAATCTGCTGATATTCTTATTGGTTTCCCTCTGAATGTAATTTGATTCTTTTCTCTCGCGGCCTTTAAAATTCTGTCTTATTTTGTATGTTAGGTATCTTCATAATAATGTGCCTTGGTGTGGGTCTGTTGTAATTTTGTATATTTGGAGTTCTATAAGCCTCTTGTACTTGGTTTTCCATTTCAATCTTCAGATTTGGGAAATTTTCTGATATTTCATTGAATAGATTGTTCATTCCTTTGGTTTGTTTCTCTAAGCCTTCCTCAATCCCAATAATTCTCAAATTTGGCCTTTTCATGATATCCCATAATTCTTGTAAATTCTGTTCATGATTTCTTACCATCTTCTCTGTTTGTCCAACTTTGTTTTCAAGATTAAATATTTTGTCTTCAATGTCTGAGGTTCTATCTTCCAGGTGTTCTACCCTATTGGTTATGCTTTCTATGGAGTTTTTATCTTGGTTTATTGTTTCCTTCATTTCAAGTATTTCAGTTTTTTTTTTTTCAGTATCTGTAACTCTTTATCGAAATGATCTCTTGCTTCCCATATTTGGTCTTTTAAATGTTGATTGGTGCAATCATTTAATGCCTGCATTTGCTCTTTCATCTCCTCCTTCAATGTCTGCATTTGCTCTTTCATCTCCTCATTTGCTTCTCTGATTGTTTTAATTATGTACATTCTGAAATCCCTTTCAGACATTTCTTCTGCTGTGCTGACATTGAGTTTTATTGATGTAGTATCTAGGTTTGTTTGGGACATTTTCTTTCCTTGTTTTCTCATAATTGTCAGATGTCAGTGGGAGTCCTAGATATTGCAGATTTCCTCTATTGGCTTATAGTGTCCCGGTAGATTTCCAGTGTATCAACTCCCAGCCTTCAGTAGCCTGAAGTCTTGGAGGAACTTGATAATGCAGTGCTTCCGAAGAAAGCTGCCCCTAGCCCCTACTGGTTCCAGGGCTTGGAGCTGGCTTTGTGCAGAAAGGCTCTCACTGGGGGCCTGCACCGTGCAGCTGGCCGTGTGGGGTGAGCCCACCGCCGGAGTGTGGAAGGCTACCTTGGGAAGACTCTAGCTGCCCTACCCTGCTATGATAAGCCACTCCTATCTGTGCCTGCCACCCAGGCCAAATTTCACCCAGTGTGGGAGACTCACCCCGTGACTCTATTTTTGTCCAAGTCTCTCAATGCCTCCCCTTCTTCAGTCCTGGGTTCTGGAGCGACTGGAGATGCAGTCACCCTCTAGTCAGCAATCTTGAATCGCCCCATGGAAAGAGCCTGCGGCCAGAGTGGGCAGAGCTGGCTGAAGAAGTCTCTGGCTGCCCTGCCCTGATCCCAGAGGCTGCTTGCAGATTGAAGCTCTCCGTTGGCTCGGGGACTTGTGGTTGTCTCTATGTAGAAAAGCTCTCACTGGGCGGTCTGTTCCGAGAAGCTAGCCTTGAATGGCACCTCCCACCGCAGGGGTCCAGGCTGCTTGGGGAGGTCTCTGGCTGCCCTGTCCTGGTCCCTGAAGCTGCTTGCAGGCCCTGAGTATGCTGCGCTGGCTCTGGCACTTGGAAGCTTGTTCTGATCAGAAAGGCTCTCAGTAGGGGGCCTGCTCCAAGAACCTGGAGAAGCTGGCTGTGTGGGAGGGGCCCAGCACTGGAGTGCCTAGTGATGTCTTTTAAAACATCAGAAAATACTAAGAAAACCAAAAGGGATTCTTTTGAAAATATCAACAAGATAAGCAAAGACCCAATCAGGAAATTAAAATAAAAACACTAACAATGAAAATTCAAGACCTAATCTCCTCCAGTGTTCACTCCAAGTCATTGAGTATAATGGTTAGGAGCACAAATAAAAGAGTATAAAGTATATGTGAAGAATGTAAAAACACAGTTGAAGTGAATAAATTTTAGAAAAAAATAAAAATTTAAAGCACTAGGAAAGAAACAGAACCTTGTATAGACCAATAGCCATTGAATACATTGAAACAGTAATTAAGACACACTTTAGCCTCTGCCAAAGTAAGAACTTGGATAATTTAGTACAGATAAATTCCAATCAGAGTTTAAAATAAGGTGTTGCTGCTTATTAACTGTGACTTTTTTGTAAATCAGAACTTGGCTCATTTGTAAAATGAAGATAATTAAACTTAATTTATAGTTCCTACATATCAAATGAACTGTCAGCCCTGATAAGCAAGAAAGCACAGATGTAAATAAGTTACTGAAATAGTTTGAAAAGTACAAAAATATATCTACTTTTTCTACAAATATTTATTGTACTTCTAACAGGGGCTAGGCTCTGCAGTTTAATATTTAGTACTGAAGTTTAATATTTAATCTTACTCTGGCCTAAATAGGAATTATGCTACTAGACAATATAGAAAATCATTTTGACACATATCATCATAGGCAATAAAATATCTATGTGCAAACTGTCAGGTATTAATAGGAGGCCTTTACTTCAGCTTGTTTAGTTGGGAGCACAAATGATGGATTTGCTTCAGACCTGACACTTGTCACTAAAACATACACATTTTTATCCTACTATTTATCATCTTAGTTGGTAGCAGTATAGAAATTAACTTTACACTGTTTGTTTTTTCTTATGAGTCATCTTTCTATTAAGTTTGATATTATTTATCAACAAAGTTTTTTCAGAGGTTGGCATTATAGCTCAGTTGTAGAGGGCTTGTCTAGCATGTGTGGGCACTGGATTTGATTCTCAGCACCACATGTGAACAAATAAATGTCCATTAACAACTAAAACAAAGAAATAAACTATTTTTGCACAATGAATCTAAATGCATTCTGCTGTCATATACAACTAAGTAGAACCAATAAAATATTTAAAAATACTTTTTCAACTCTAAAAGCAATACTTTTTCTTAAATACTTCAAGATAAACAATCTTCATTTTTAGTTTACTGAGAAAAATCTTTGTAGTGCTCTGGAAAACTGATGACAAATTATAAAGTATAGTATTAGAAATTACCAATTTATAAAGTCTGAATTAAAATATTTTTCTTAATATTTGAAGCAGATCAGCAGTCCTAGATAGCCTAGAACCTTTTAAAAACAGTATTTGAATATGCTTCAGTGACTTCTAAATTATGTACTTTTTTCTTTCTTTTTTCCTGTCATATAGAACAACTAAGGACATTTTATGGACTTTATTCTTCTTTTCTCTATGTAATCTTGCAATTGTCATCTGCAAATTAATGTATAAAACGTATTGGCAAATGATCCATCACAGGACTGCCAATCCATTTTATAGAGAACCAAATTGCCGTGATTAGTTTGGGAAAGTAAGGAACCCCATTATTTTCCCAGGGGATTTGTAATAATTATTTTAATTTTTTGTCCCCTGCAGTTCCTCACACTGTTTAAAATCCACATGCCAGTTCCAACCCCCAGTCTGGAAAGAGCTGCTTCTCCAATACTGCTTTCTTAGACTTCTCAGAAATCCTGATGATGTCTAACTGCAATTAAGGGCACATTAACTGATCAAATTTGACCCCCTGGGCTAGTTTACCTGTGTCATGAGAAGAACATTGTGAAACCCTCTGTCCATTTGGTTTTCACTTTTCATAACATGGATAGTGTACATTTATGTTAGCATTTTAAAAACTGTTTTTTATATATTCAAGTATATATGAAAATTCATGTTGCATTAAGTGAATTTTAACGTTTTTGTTTTTATATGCTCTTAGCTCTTAAGCACTGAACATGGTTGACAGTTAAGAATTTTTCTCAATATTTTTATTGTAACTAATAAGTATGTGAACATTTTTTCTCTTTAATTTTGCATATGCTGAACTATGCTTGTATACACACTCTAACAAGTCTTGCCTTTCTTTGCCTTTAGTTTATGTAAATGATTTATATATTTTTATTATTAAGAGAAAATGTTTCAAAGACAAAAATTAGTATCAAAAAACTCTCTAGTAAAATTTTATTATTTTTCACAAGTAGGCAAGATATGAAAACATATTTGTATCACTTTTTTCTTTTAGATTTCAATTGTAAAAGAATTGCCTTAGACTCTCTTGTCAATTGAAATTAAATAAATGTGATGTCCAAGTAACATTTTTATAAGAGTAAACTAAGCCATACTTAGAAAATAAACATTCATACAAGAAATCATTCTAAAGAGCATTTTTTAAACTTTGAAGCCACCTTAGATGTTCATCTATTTTCCCCCCTTAACAGAAATCTGAAATGGAAAGTCACCAGTCCATAGCATTCAGATAGCTATACTTTCTAGGTGAGCATATTGTTTTTTCAAAAGATTAGCCCTTCATTTTTACTACAGAAAAATCACACCAACCTGATATGTTTACTGTATCAATAGAAGTTGGGTTTCTCTAAATACCTGCAACCATAACTAACATTTAAATATCTAATATTTTGAAAGCTCACTGGTGGTGAGCTCAAACAACAAACAATTTTGTAGCACTTTTGTGAGGAAAGTCACAATTTTTGATGGATCAAAAATGTATTGTAATACAAATATAGAAAGAGGTAATGAAGGCATTACTTGTGGAAAGTGAGACATAATAAACTGTCCTATGTTTTACAAAATTTATGGTAACAATGGAAGAAAACCTGGAAAAAATTCTTTGGGAATCACATCAATGTGGGACTACCTGCAGATAAAACAAAGAAATTAATTTGTGTAGTATAGGTTAGAACAGTGATTAAAAAAACATTTTGTGTTCTTTAAAAAAAAAAATCAGTAGGCACCATTCCCGTGGCACCAAACCTATATGTGAAGCAGGAATGTTCCAAAGGTAGACAAATAAACTAGAATGTGTCCATTTAAGATTAGGTTAACTGTAATCCTTAACTACAAAGTAACAGAAACCAACTTGAAATGTAACTAAATAGCTGATCCAAATGAGGCATTAAATGGCAGGGATTATGAAAAGACTAAAAAGTGAAATTTATGAAAAAACATTTCTTTAATTTTTCAAATACTAAAATTAGGATTAGTTAGAAATTCA